>NC_043008.1:62217574-62230074 GCF_006345805.1 Octopus sinensis
GCATGACGATATTTCCCTACTGCCCCTGCCTCTTGCCCTCCCCAAGCTTTCAGTCATACTATATATATATGTGTGTGTATGTGTGTCTGTGTTTGTCCCCCACCATCGCTTGACAACCAATGCTGGCGTGTTTACGTCCCCGTAACTTAGCGTTTTAGCAAGAGAGACTGGTAGAATAAGTACTAGGTTTATAAAGAATAAGTCCTGGGGTCGAGTTGCTCGACTAAAGGTGGTGCTCCAGCATGGCTACAGGCAAATGACTGAAAAAAGTAAAAAGGTAAAAGTGTAAGAAGCAAATTTTAACTGATGTGTTAGCCATGGCTGGAATTTATCTCATCATTTGTTCTACTCAATGTAACTCAATCCGAAGCTACACAACAACAACACAGTGGAGGCGCAATGGCCCAGTGGTTAGGGCAGCAGACTCGCGGTCGTAAGAACACGGTTTCGATTCCAGACCGGACATTGTGAGTGTTTATTGAGCAAAAACACCTAAGCTCCATGAGGCTCAAGTGGGGAGGGTGGTGGTGAACCCCGCTGTACTCTTTCACCACAACTTTCTCTCACTCTTTCTTCCTACTTCTTGCACAAAGCAGAGGAACCATGGTGTAACCCACTATGGTGTAGTAAACTTTCAGACTCTAGTCTAGATTGCAAATCCTCTGTGCCCCAGAATGGTTCAGCTCTCCATCCGTTTAAAGCCACTGTTTATGGAATGCGGATAACAACATAGCTTTCGCGCCCGTGCAACCACCAGTTTATCGCGTGTCGTGGATGGATCTTCATGTTGCCACATGCATTCTTGGTAGCTTACAGTAGGCTCGAATTAGAGATTATTCTTTGTGGCTAATGGTGGGAGTCCTGATTGGAAGAAGAAGAAGAAGAAGAAGAAGACTTGTGCCTGGGAGGGTAGCTTTCTAGCTGCAATCCCATGGTCTGTGTTGTGACCGAAGGGGGTCTCAGAATAATAATAATATAATAATAATAATAATAAAATAATAATAATAGTAATAATAATAATAATAATAATAATAATAATTTACTTTTCTTTTTCCTTCACTTTTCGTCTTTATTTTCTTTGTTTGTTTTTTTCCTTTTTGCTCCCTGTCATTCTTCCCCTTTTCCTCTATCACATCACTCTCTAAAAGAACAATCTGGCGTACTTGTTTTAATGATCTATCAATGTATACAGTGTGCTACTCTGCCCTTGGTAACATCCCAGGAGAACCATGTCTCAGAGAAATCCAAAAGATTTTGTTGACAAGTAGTACCCACATCCTTAGAAAAACCCTATCAATTTAAATGTCTGTGTTGTATTGCATGAAGATATTTCCCTACTGCCCCTGCCTCTTGCCCTCCCCAAGCTTTCAGTCATACTATATATATATGTGTGTGTATGTGTGTCTGTGTTTGTCCCCCACCATCGCTTGACAACCAATGCTGGCGTGTTTACGTCCCCGTAACTTAGCGTTTTAGCAAGAGAGACTGGTAGAATAAGTACTAGGTTTATAAAGAATAAGTCCTGGGGTCGAGTTGCTCGACTAAAGGTGGTGCTCCAGCATGGCTACAGGCAAATGACTGAAAAAAGTAAAAAGGTAAAAGTGTAAGAAGCAAATTTTAACTGATGTGTTAGCCATGGCTGGAATTTATCTCATCATTTGTTCTACTCAATGTAACTCAATCCGAAGCTACACAACAACAACACAGTGGAGGCGCAATGGCCCAGTGGTTAGGGCAGCAGACTCGCGGTCGTAAGAACACGGTTTCGATTCCAGACCGACATTGTGAGTGTTTATTGAGCAAAAACACCTAAGCTCCATGAGGCTCAAGTGGGGAGGGTGGTGGTGAACCCCGCTGTACTCTTTCACCACAACTTTCTCTCACTCTTTCTTCCTACTTCTTGCACAAAGCAGAGGAACCATGGTGTAACCCACTATGGTGTAGTAAACTTTCAGACTCTAGTCTAGATTGCAAATCCTCTGTGCCCCAGAATGGTTCAGCTCTCCATCCGTTTAAAGCCACTGTTTATGGAATGCGGATAACAACATAGCTTTCGCGCCCGTGCAACCACCAGTTTATCGCGTGTCGTGGATGGATCTTCATGTTGCCACATGCATTCTTGGTAGCTTACAGTAGGCTCGAATTAGAGATTATTCTTTGTGGCTAATGGTGGGAGTCCTGATTGGAAGAAGAAGAAGAAGAAGAAGAAGACTTGTGCCTGGGAGGGTAGCTTTCTAGCTGCAATCCCATGGTCTGTGTTGTGACCGAAGGGGGTCTCAGAATAATATAATAATAATAATAATAATAATAATAATAATTATAATGATAACAACAACAACAACAACAACACCAACAACAACAATAATAATAATAATAATAATAGTGAGGAGGAGGAAAAGAAGAAGAAGAAGAAGAAGAAGAAGAAGAAGAAGAAGAAGAAGAAGAAGAAGAAGAAGAAGAAGAAGAAGAAGAAGAAGAAGAAGAAGAAGAAGACATCAACAGCAACAGCAAAGCCTCTTGCCTCACTAAGGTCAACATATCACCTATTACTTTTGTATGTCATATGAGATCACATTTGAACACTTTGAGCTCTGATTTGTGGGTCGCTGATCTTCTGAAGCAAGCGAGTCAAAATTGCTCAGTATGAGTTTAGATAATAAGAATATTCGACTAAGAATTATTGGTGCTCATTTGTACAGGCAATCAAAAATAAATAAATAAATAAATAAATAAAATTTGTAATAACAAAAGCTAACAAAAAAAAATAAATAAAACAAAACGCAAGGAGCAATCGCAATATATGGAGTGCCGGAAATACCCATAAACTGCTGGATAGCATCAAATAATAGAGTTAAGAGGAAGAATCAATTCGATTCCGCTCTTTCTTTTCAATTACAAACAATTGCAACATGAAGAATTCTGAAGAAAATTACATAACATGTGCAACTCTTGAATTGTTCTATAATGATCCACTTTCATAAGACAATTCTGGTAACAGGAATCGGTAATAGAAGGAGTGAACATTAATCATTTCTGTATTATAATTCTTCGTTTTCCCTTCTTCTTCTTCTGCTGCTTGCTCCTCCTCCTCCTCCTCCTCCTCTTCTTCTTCTTCTTCTTCTTCTTCTCCTTCTTCTTCTTCTTCTTCTTCTTCTTCTTCTTCTTCTTCTTCTTCTTCTTCTCCTTCTTCTTCTTCTCCTTCTTCTTCTTCTTCTTATTCTTCTTCTTCTTCTTCTTCTTCTTCTTCTTCTTCTTCTTCTTCTCCTTCTTCTCCTTCCTCCTCTTCCTCCTTCTTCTCGCTCTCCTCATCCTCCTTCTTCTCGCTCTCCTCATCCTCCATCTTCTTCTCCTTCTTCTCCTTCTTCGTCTCCTCTTCCTCCTCCCCTCCTTCTTCTAACCATCATCACAATCACTACCACCATCAACATCATCATTGTTGTCACCACCACTGTTCTCCCCCTCTGCATCCTCCTCCTCATCATCATTATCATTACTAACGCTGTTACCACTACTATCATTGTTTTTCTCATCATTATTATAGTCATCATCATCATCATCATCATCATCATCATCAATATTATTGACATCTACATCATTACCACCACCACTACCACTGCCACCACCACCATCATCATCATCGTTAATATTATTAACATTTGTATCACCACCACCACCTCCTCCACCACCACCACCACCACCACCGTCGTCATCATTAATATTATTAACATTTGTATCACCACCACTACCTCTATCACCACCACCTCCACCACCACTACCACTACCACAACCACCACCACCACTATCATCCTCATCATCTTCATCATCATCATCATCATCATCATCATCATCATCATCATCATCATCATTCAGTCTCATTTCTATTTGCATACAATCACTGCATCTATCATGTGCAGCTCTGTTGGTATTAGGAATGTGAAGTGTTTTCTTTTGGCTTTGTATCTACTGACAATTCAAAAGTAAGCTTTACAATATAGACATGCAGTACCTACTACCATTATATTTGTGCAGTTCTAGTGTTTTGGTTATATAGTTGTCTGCATCAATGCATGTTCTGTTATGACACAGAAGCAACAGACATTGTCGTCTAGTTAAGAAATTTGCTTCAGACCCAAGTGGTGTCAGGTAAAGTCACCTCGTGTAGGACCTTGAAGAAGTGTCTTTCCTTATAGACCTAGGTCGATGAAAGATTTGTGAGTTGATTTGGTTGAAGGAAAGAGAATAAAGCTCGTAGTATGTGTCTGCATGTGTCCATCTCTTGCATTCATAGCAGTATTTCGTCTGCCATTGGACTCTGAGTTCAAATTCCGCCAAGGTCGAATTTGCCTTTCGTCCTTTCGGGGTCGATAAATTAAGTACCAGTTATGCACTCGGGTTGATATAATCGACTTAATCCCTTTGTCTGTCCTTGTTTGTCTATGTTTAGCCCCTTGTGGGCAATAAAGAAATAAGATATCAAATGACGAGGTTAATAATGATTTCAAATTTTGGCACAAAACCAGCGATTACATAGACCCTAATGATCAGCTGGAATTAATTTTATTGGCCCCTAAAGGATGAAAGGTAAAGTCAACCTTGGCACAATTTGGATGAGGTGAATAATGATGATAATTGTGTATGCATGTGGTGTATGTGTACATGTATTCAAGTCTTTTCTTGGTATTGTATGCTGCTTGTAAACAAATATTACCATCATAGGAGCAGTGTTGTTTGTTTACAATCTGCAGTGAAAATGTATTCAGCAGCCGTAGGAGTGGCTGTGTGGTAAGTAGCTTGCTTACCAACCACATGGTTCCAGGTTCAGTCCCACTGCATGGTACTGTGGGCAAGTGTCTTCTACTATCGCCTTGGGCCGACCAAAGCCTTGTGAGTGGATTTGGTAGATGGAAACTGAAAGAAGCCCGCCGTATATGTATATATATGCATGTGTGTGTAAAAATTTGTGTCTGTGTTTGTCCCCCAACATTGCTTGACAACCGATGTTGATGTGTTTACGTCCTCGTCACTTAGTGGTTCAGCAAAAGAGACTGATAGAAAAAGTACTAGGCTTACAAAGGCGGTGCTCCTGCATGGCCACAGTCAAATGACTGAAACAGGTAAAAGAGTAAAAGAGCAATTTTAGTCTAAGAACTACAAGAAATATTATTTCAATAGGTAGGATTGGCATCAAGGAGAGCCTATAACCTCAGAATGTCTGCCTCATTATATTTTGTTTGAACCATGAAAGCCTGAAGAGAAAAACAGGAATATTAAAAAGATGATAATGTATTGCTGTTTTATCCAGTTCCTATATTTTTGTTGTCTTTACTTCTAATTTCAGAATTTTAGCCAATTTATCCATTTCTTTAAGATGTATTACAGTCTGGTGAAGCTCTGATACTTTCATTATCAAAGTGGATGTTCTTCTGTCTACTGAGATGTAATCTTTGGCTCATTGTCGGAATACATCTTTGTTGCGTGTTTTCTATAAGTATTTCTATGCTCATTCTGATGATTATTTTGGTTTGGTACCAAATGTTGAGATCTTTGAATCTGTCACCCATTTCTCTTGGTTTCTCTGTTGAACATATTGCTACTCATGTCTTTTTATTCTACTAGCTTCTTTCCTCTAACTGCTGATCTCTGCAACTCATTATCATCATCTTATTCTTTTCTGGTCAATGACACTTAGTCTTTTATATTTTTAATCAATCGCTAGCTTTTTAAAATTGTAGGCCCTTTCTTCCATCTTCTTCTTTTTTTTTTTGTAGTTCCTTAGCACCTTTAGTGATTCCAAGCCCTTGTTTGGGGTAAAATCCTTAACAAGAACCAGCCTTGATTTCCCTGTCTGTGTGGTTTTAGTGTATCCCTAAAGCTTAGTGTCTTTTTGTCAATCTCTCAGACATTTTCTCATATATCTTCATACCACTTCTGTTCTGCTGCTATTTCCTAATTTTGGCATAACCTCCAAATTTCAGGCCTTGGGCTTATAGTAGAAAAGTTTATTATTATTATTGTTGTTATTGCTATTATTATGATTTCTTTTTATCACAGGTTTCATTAGAACTCCTGGAGTCTTACACGCATATTGAACTTGCTACCTGCAGCTATCCATTCTTTTCAGTTATCTAATATTTTCCTGCTTATTCTGGCCATGCCAAGAGGGCAGACGTCTTGTAACAGTTTCATTGATCTTTACATTTTGAGTTCATGAATATAGATGAATTCATTTTGACTTAAGTTTAGGCTGTTAGAAACTATGTAATTAATTATTTCTTCTTAACTTCCGCATATCTGGCAATTGCTTAACAATCTATTTCATGCAGGCTTCCTCGTTTCTATTGCATATATTGGGTCAACCCATAAATAATATGTTTTTTTTTCAATTGCATGAACTAAAAGTTGGAGGGAGACCGGATAAACTACCAGCATCAACTTGCTATAAAGGCAAGTAGTAATTTTACCTTGCACTTAGTCTTAGTGCAAGTTTTGAAGAGTGCAGTTCAATTTTAACAGTTATTTTTTCTAAGCTATAATGGAAGTGACAAAGAAACATATTTGGCATATTTTGCTTTACGAGTTCAATAAAAACAGCAATGCAATGGAAAGTGTGAGAAATATTGATGCAGTATATGAGGATCTCACAATAAGTATAAGCCAGTGTCAACGGTAGTTCCAGAAATTCTGAGCTGGAAACTACAGCCTAGAAGATACGCTTCATGCTGGAGCACCAGTAGAGCTCGATGAGGATGTCCTGCAAACCCTGGTGGAACAAAATCCCATCGTAAATGCTGAGAAACTAGCAGAGAAACTCGGAGTTCATCATTCCACTATTCATCAACAGCTGCGTGCCATCAGTAAAGTCAGCAAATTGGGTCAATGGGTTCCTCACAAACTTGCTGAGTCTAATCAAGCATAGAGAGCAAATCTATACTCATCTTTGCTGTTACATCTCACGAATGAACCTTTTTTGGACCAAATAGTGACTGGTGATGAGAAATGAATTCTGTATAAAAATGTCAAGTGCTGAAAACAGTGGATAGGGAAAGGAAAAATACTGGCAACCTAGGCTAAAGAAGGTCTCCAAATCACATAATGTGTTGTTATATGTTTGGTGGGATATAAAAAGTTTAATCAACTTTGAACTTTTAAACCCAAACAAAATGATAACAAAGGGAGATCTACTGTGAGCAACTTGAGCAGTTTAAGTCAGTGCTAAAAGAAAAATGAACATCTTTGGTTTCAAGATGAAGGTGTTCTTTCATCAGGATAATGTTCGGCCACATACAGTGAGGATAACATTCCAAAAGCTGTAGCAGTTTGAATGGAAAACAATGCCCCACACACCATATTTGCTGGACATTTGATTATCATTTATTATCTGATTATCCTTTATTACTCTGTCTTCAAAATCATTTGGACGGAAAAAATAGGAATTCTGTAAACAAGGTCAGAACAGTACTTTTCATCATGGACAAATCAATTTTGTAAGAGGGGCCTTGGAAGTCTGCCAGATAGATGGAAGAACATTGTAGAAAATGAAGAGTGTATATTTTAGATTAAAAAAAACTTTGTTTATCTTAATTTTGAAGAATAAAAGAAGTATAAAAAAGCTACATTATTTATGGGATGACCCAAAATATTCTCCACCTGGATGAGAACTGGTCCATCGCAGAATTACTTACTCTTGCCAGCTGGGAGAACTGGAGCAAAATGAAATGAAGTGTTTTACTCAAAAACACAATGCATCACCCAGTTCAGGAATCAAAAGCTCAATCTTACAACCATGAATTAAACAATGTAACCTCTAAGTCACAAGCCTGTACAATAATTCATTACTTGCTCATGGTGAATATATAATAGGAAGGCCTTAATGCTGTATCACAATCAAATATTCTGCTTTTCCATTAGGGATAATTTTTCAGATACTGACCATTTAGGGATTCTTTTCTTACTCTTTACTCTTTTACTCTTTTACTTGTTTCAGTTATTTTACTGTGGCCATGCTGGAGCACCACCTTTAGTCGAGCAAATCAACCCCAGGACTTATTCTTTGTAAGCCTAGTACTTATTCTATCGGTCTCTTTTGCCGAACCATTAAGTTACGGGGATGTAAACGCACCAGCATTGGTTGTCAAGCAATATTGGGGTGACAAACATACACAAATATATACATATACATATACATAAATACGACGGGCTTCTTTCAATTTCCGTCTACCAAATCCACTCACAAGGCTTTGGTCAGCCTGAGGCTACAGTAGAAGACACTTGCCCAAGGTGCCACGTGGTGGGACTGAACCCAGAACCATGTGGTTGGTAAGCAAGCTACTTACCTCACAGCCGCTCCTATGCCAAAAGAAATCAACAACAATCAACGAGTTTAAACATGATAATTTTGCATCTTCATTCCTTGTCTAGTTCTAATATTTTCCAGATAACTTATGATGTTGTTCCTCTTTTCTTCTTACAAGTAGTTATTATTTTAGTCTCTGCTTGGAATTACTTAACACAGAAGAGCAAAAGTTTTTGTCTTCATATTTTGTAGCCATTTGTGTTATACTTTCATTATTTTTCACTAGACATATGTGTAGTCACTCAGATGATATTTTAGTAGTTTTCTAGTTATATGAGGCCCTACATCCTGGTATTCATGGTCAATTTAATATGATAGATTTGTGGTGGTGTATTGTAATTCAGTTCTTATTTTCCTTCTTTTTTATCTACTCTTGCAAATCATTTAACATCCAATTGAGAATATTTTAATGATATCTTATTACTCAGAAGACTAGAAAATCGATGTTTTGTTGAGAATATAACAGCTAGTCTAGTGTTGTTGTTGTTGTTGTTGGCACCACAATATTTAGCAGCAAGTACACTTTGTAATGTGGAAGATGCTAGGAATGGCAACCAGCCATAGAAACCATACCAGAATATAAAACCAAAACAAAGTGCTCTGACCCATCTAGGTGGGAAGAAACTCCAAATAAAACCCATCCAACCAAAATAAAATTAAATTAGAATAATTAAATAAATGTCAGCCTGATTCATTTCACAATTCTGAGAAGATTTTTTAAATGTGAGCTTTCAAAAAATTGCATTGCATTGGAATATGTCATCCAAAATTTTAATCTACCTGCAGCTACCATAATTAGAATGTGATTATCGCAGGATGTGTAGTTGCATAAATACCCCATGATATAGTATTCAAGGTAAATATATTCTGTCTAGATTTGAGGTGGTATATTCTTAGGCAAGTTATAACTTTCTTTCTTTTCTGTCTAGTCTTGCAAGTCCAATTAAGAATATAAAAAAAAATGTTCCTTCTTGAGCCATGCCAGGCTCATAAGGGCCAGTTTCCTGATTTCAATGGCATAGAAATTCGCCATCTGGATGGGACGCCAATCCATCACAGGATTACTCATTTTTGCCAGCTGAGTGGACTGAAGCAATGTGAAATGAAGTGTTTTGCTCAAGAACACAATGCGTTGCCTGGTCCAGGAATCGAAACCACAACCTTATAATCATGAGTTCAACACCCTAACCACTAAGCCATGCACCTCCACAATTAAGAATATACCAATAACTTATTAAGACATCATCAGTCATACCTCTATTATTGAAGGCATGGTTACTATCGTCTCAGAGTTCTGCTGAACTACAATGGTCATATAGCTATAGCTGGAAAGTTCTTCTTTGAAATGCAGGCCTAGCTGAAGTGTTTTTGCAGTTTTATAGAATGCCAACATTTGACTTTAACAGTGAGACTCACCTTTTATTATCATTAATGTTACCCAAGGTAAGACGAATATAGTTTGGCTTCAGTGTTTTCAATGACAAACTCAGAATGTAAAGGGATGGAACAAATATTTTAAGGCATTTCATCCAACGTCCTTACAATTCTGCCAGTCCATTGTCCATGCATTACTACTTCATAATATAATTGCTCAACGATGGAGGAAAATCAAAGGTGACATTTATAACTTACTCAATAAAATTCAATATATGGTTATTACAGAGATATCCTTATCTCTGTAAAATTCATTGCTAGCTAATTTTTTAAAGTTATGCCTAAGGTACCAAGCTAGAAGAATTGTTAGCCTGCCAGCAAAATACTTAGCAACATTTCATCTTTCTTCACATTCTGAGTTGAAATTCTGCCACAGTCGACTTTGCCCTTCATCCTTTCGGAGTTGATAAAATAAGTACCAGTTGAATATTGGGGTCAATATAATCAACTTAACCTCCTCCTTGAAATTGCTGGCCACGTGCCAAAATTTAAAGCCAATATTTAAACATGAGGAATTATGGTGAAAACAAGCTTTATATGAAATGTTGGGTCTATAATGCTCATAAAAAAATTGGATAAGATGACTTCAAATTTAAGGAACTGTATCGTTATGTGACCAAGCAACAAAAGATATATCCATTGTGTGAAAAGGTTGGAAAGGTACATAATATAACTAAGGTGGCAAGCTGGCAGAATCGTTAGCACGTTCTGAGTTCAAATTCCACCGAGGTCGACTTTGCCTTTCATCCTTTTGGGGCTCGATTAAATAAGTACCAGTTACACACTGGGGTCGATGTAATCGACTTAATCCGTTTGTCTATCTTTGTTTGTCCTCTCTGTGGGTAGTAAAGAAATAGGTACATAATATAACACTGATTTGGATGATAAATTTCATACCTTATGGGATTAAAAGCGGAAAAGGCACAGAACTATAAAAAAAAGTATTTTGCTCCAACTAAAAGAATTCTGACTATATTAGATAAGAACAATGGACTTTGACTGATTGAAATGTAAATCAATTATCATGGACTAGAAAATAAATAAAAAAAACTACATAAGAAGAAAGGGTATAGAGAAGAGTAGCGGATGTTCTGAAGAGGAGAGTAATTAAAAGTGACAGCATGGGTTTAAAAGGATATACTGCATAGTAAATGCAATGTCATGTTAATGATTCATTGTCAGTAAAATGTGTTTCTTGTCAACCAGAACCAAAGTCATCAACTGATTATTGTTTGCCGGATTAATCAGGAAACTGTTTCACAAGATTACCTATTCAACAGCTTTCCTAACAGAAGAACAGTTCAAATGACTTAAATAGATTTAGGTTATCTGGAAATGTCATCTATTTTGTTTCTTTGTTTGTTTTCTTTCATTTTTTTTTTTATTTTAGTATATCTGTTTTGATATTTTGTTTGTTTTTTTCTTTATTTAAAATAGTCTTAAAGAAAAGCGAGGGAATAATCAATGTGATGTTCTTTTATTCTACATGGATTAAAAGGGGAATTAGTGTCTTATTATTCAAATAGGAATTTTTGTTTTTATTTTCTTTATTTTTATTATTTCTTTTTTCCATTCATTTTTGGTTAATCATCATCATCATCATCGTTTAGCGTCCGCTTTCCATGCTAGCATGGGTTGGACGGTTCAACTGGGGTCTGGGAAGCCAGAAGGCTGCACCAGGCCCAGTCTGATCTGGCAATGTTTCTATGGCTGGATGCCCTTCCTAACGCCAACCACTCCATGAGTGTAGTAGGTGCTTTTTACGTGCCACTGGCACAGGTGCCAGGTGAGGCTGGCAACGGCCATGATTGGATGGTGCTTTTTATGTGCCACCGGCATGAGGCCAGTCGGGGTGGTGCTGGCGACGGCCACATTTGGATGGTTCTCTTACGTACCACTGGCACTGGTATCACAGCTGCAATTTCCATTGATGTTAATAAGTTAAGAAAATTATGGGAGTTGTGAGCCCTGAATGTGGAGGACATGTGAAGACTGGAAAGAAACGAAACTGGTGTGCTCTCTTGGCTGTGCGATGTTAGTGTTCATGGGTGACAGAACACAAGTGTTTTGAGAGAGAAGTCGGGCATAAAGAGAATTAAATACAGTGTTCAAGAGAGGAGACAGTGCTGGTTAGGTCATGCGACGAGGGAGGGTATGAAAGTTGCATAAAGAAGTGCCGATCACTTAAAATGGAAAGAAGTTGTGGAAGAGGAAGACTCAGGAAGAGGAAGACTCAGGAAGATATGGAATGAAATATTTGAAGGCCAATCTCAGAACACTGAGCCTTATGAAGGAGATGACAGAGGATTGGAATATGTGGCACACTGCTGTACACAAGAGGGTCCAGCCACCACAACAGAATCGAGATCTTAAAACTAAGGTGACATGTAAAACAAAGCATTGGTGTGGGTGCTGGTGCCATGTAAAAAGCATAACTACATTCTGCAAAGTGGTTGGTGTTAGGAAGGGCATTCAGCTGTAGAAACCAGACCAAAACAGACTAAGGAACCTGGTGCAGCTGATGGCCTTTCCAGTTCCTGTTAAACTGTCGAACCCATTTTAGCATGGAAAACAGTCATTAAATGTTGTTGTCGTTGTTGCTGATGCTGTTGCAGTTGAGCGAAGCAGTCTTCGTCCCTAGTAGGAGAAGTTTGAAAAGTGGTCCTTTGCTATTCATAAGACCCGCAGAAGAGATAGCAGGTCAACCGTCAAC
>NC_043008.1:62240074-62267574 GCF_006345805.1 Octopus sinensis
AAAACTATCTAATGAATTTAATTATCAGAATTCATCTTCATAGCTTATGAATCAATTTCAAAAGGTGAAAGATGTCAAAGCGAAAATGAATAATGAGAAAAATATTCCTTTCTATGCTTGTCATTAATTCCTTTATCTAGTTGTCAGTAAATACAAAACAAATTAACACTCAAAACATGTCTAAGAGTATCGCGAAATATCTCAATTCTACTTTGAATTATCAAGGAAATTATTTTATGATATTTTTTAAAACATTAATTTTTGACTTAGACATTCCATGTTATATTTTTTCTATATAATTTTATTTTTTACGTTAACATTTAAGCTCTAATTACTAATTATAATGAATAATTATTAATCTCTAAATTATTTACGAAATTGAAAACTTGACCATTTTCCTTTTATTAAAACAAAAACGTGTTCTAATATTCTTTTTTTTTTTTTTTTTTATTCACGGAATATTAATAGAATTTTAGAACATTTTCTCACTGCTTTGGTTTTTAATGTATTCCAAATAATCAATCATTCTAAAAAAATGTAACTGCATCATAGCTTTTTTTTTTTGCTGTTCGAATCATTTATAGCAGATATTATTGGTGTAGCAATTCTTCAATTCATAGTGCTTATTCCAGTTAGATTCAAATGAAAAGTCTGTCAAAAATATTTCTAGAAAATCAATAGGACAGCCTGTATGTAGTCAATCAGGATGTTAAAGACAGAAGACAAAACTCTCAAATCATGTTCCAACATCTTAAAAATAAGAAAAGGAAAAACACATTGATATTGCTCCTGGAAAGTTTCATTCTAACAATTATGGTCATTTCAAAATGCATTTGGACATAGGCCTAAGCAGTTTATTTTTGAACTGGGACTAAATACCATCACCAACTGGCCAACTGGCAGAGATAATAGAAAGGATGCTTTAGACAGACAAACAGACAGACAGATGTATCCATATACACACACACGTACACACACACACACACACACACACAAACACACACACATATATATAGAGGTGCAGGAGTGGCTGTGTGGCAAGAAGCTTCCTTCCCACTCACATGGTTCCGGGTTCAATCTCACTATGTGTCACCTTGGGCAAGTATCTTGTAGTATAGCCTCAGGTTGACAAAACCCTTGCGAGTGGATTTGGTAGATGGAAACTGAAAGAAGCCTATCACATATACATATATATATTTGTGTGTTTCTGTGTTTGTCCCTCCACCATCACTTGACAACCGATGTTGGTGTGTTTACATCCCCATCACTTATTCTATTGGTTCCTTTTGCTGGACCAGCAAAAGAGACCGATAGAATAAGTACTAGGCTTACAAAGAATAAGTCCTGGGGTCGATTTCTTCGACTAAAGGTGGTGCTCCAGCATTGCCACAGTCAAATAACTGAAAGAAGTAAAAGAATAAAAGAATATATATAAGTATACACACACATACATAAAATATATATAGATGTATATATATATGTATATCACACACACACGTGCGCTTGCTTGCACATACACACATTGTGGTAGTACAAACAGGATAAACAGAACTCAAAGATATTTTCTTAATATTTTTTAATATTTAATATTTAGCTAATTAAGCTAACGAATCATGTGGGTGTAAGCTGCATTGATAGAGTCAAAGTTTGATACATCTATCGAAAAATTAGAAAGTTTTGAAGAATCAGTGAATGCATGAGATAATAATGTTGCTATGGAAGCTCAATAGGTAATGGGGGTTACCTACAACCCTGTAACTTAGCAGTTTGGCAAAAGAGACCGATAGAATAAGTACTAGGCTTACAAAGAATAAGTCCTGTGGTTGATTTTCTCGACTAAAGGTGGTGCTCCAGCATGGCCACAGTCAAATGACTGAAACAAGTAAAAGAGTAAAAGAGTAGGGGTAACATAGTTTTTAAATGCGCTGTCTTTAAAGAGCAACAGAACTCCACTAAAACACATATACTCATATATACTCTTTACTCTTTACTCTTTTACTTGTTTCAGTCATTTGACTGTGGCCATGCTGGAGCACCGCCTTTAATCGAGCAACTCGACCCCGGGACTTATTCTTTTGTAAGCCCAGTATTTATTCTATCGGTATCTTATGCCGAACAGCTAAGTAACGGGGACATAAACACACCAGCATCGGTTGTCAAACAATGCTAGGGGGACAAACGCAAACACACAAACACACACACAAATATATATACATATATACGACGAGCTTCTTTCAGTTTCCGTCTACCAAATCCACTCACAAGGCTTTGGTCGGCCCGAGGCTATAGTAGAAGACACTTGCCCAAAATGCCACGCAGTGGGACTGAACCCGGAACCATGTGGTTGGTAAACAAGCTACTTACCACACAGCCACTCCTGCGCCTACAGTTTACTTTAAGCAGCAATATTTAGTTCACTTCAGTTCATTTACTTCTACTAAACTCAATAATTTTGCCTCGTTGTGTAACCAAGTACATAACCTGAACAATGATAACATACCATGTATAATTACATGGTGTATCGTTGATACTAGAAAGTTATATTAGGGAAATGATGCTTCATACAATTTATGTTAGAAAGATGGAAATCTTAAAGCATAACCCCCATTACCTATTGAACTGCCATAACGACATTATTATCTCATGCATTCACTGATTCTTCGAAACTTTCTAATTTTTCGATAGATGTATCAAACTTTGACTCTATCAATGCAGCTTACACCCACATGATTCGTTAGCTTAATTAACTAAAATGCTACCCAGCTTCTTCTGTTTGTCACATTAAAATATACTTGATCATTAGTTTCTTACTTAGATTTTGGTTATCTTCACTTCAAACATCATTATGCAATAACTTACCACACACTTTTGCTCAATATTACCTCCTTCATTTCTTGATATCTTTGTTGAATATATAAATATCAAATTTTTAGTTTATACTTCATTACTTTCTCATCTAAATTTCTTTATGTCCTTATTATTTATTAGCATATAGATATTAAAATTTAAAATTTTTAACATTTACTACATATAGGGGTTGGACAAAATAATGGAAACACCTCAAAATTGCAAACAAATTTGGCAGTAATTACAGCTTGAATTCTTTGAGGTACAGACTCGTACAAAGTTTAAATTGTTTCCAAAGGAATTTTTGTCCATTCTTCAGCTAAAACAGTCTCCACTACTCTACAAGAGTAGTGATGATGGTGGAGGATATCGACTCTTTACTTGTTTTTTGAAAATGCACTATAAATATTTTACATAAATGTAAAACAAATATTTTACACAAACAATTTTATTTTGAAATTAAACACAATAAATAAGTCACCCATTTCAAGAAAGTATCAAGCAGACCACAAAGATAAAAGTCTGCAGGCTGCATGCGACTCACAGAGATCAGGCTGACCATCCCTAGTCTACACTTACCACACAGATTACTTTTGTGAGCAGATATATCTCATAATATCCTACTTTCGCGCACCTGATCCTGTACTTAATCTCACTTTGTGAGCAATTTCCTGAGTTGTTACAGGACAGCCTTCCATGTCTTTCCACCAAATCTTCTCAATACGCTCCTCATTTCGGTTTGTGGATGTTTTGCCTAAGTGTGTCTGACTCTCTACTGAGACACAGCCATATATGAAACAAATGTACCACCACTTTTTGATCAGAGTTTTGCCCATGGTATCATCACCAAATACATGCTAAATCTTCTGGGTGATTTGTGCTTGAGTATCACCAAGCCTTTAACAAAACTTGATGCAACATCTCTGTTGGACGCCTTCAAAGAGAATGAAAATCCATTACATTCACACTGCACATCTGTACTTTAGGCATAACGGTTGGGAAATGACACAGTCTGCAGGTGTAAACATTTTCATGCATGTGCAGAAAGGGTGGAACCACTTCCCATCCAAAAGATTTTTCCCATGCAGCCTTAGTTTGGGCAGGAGAAAAATAAAACAGTTCTATATTTAAAAGATGAGGAATTATGTACATTATTTACATTACTTACATTATTTACATTTGACAGGTATTTCTCCTCATCTTGTTTGTTGTTAACACAATGTTTCAGCTGATATACTCTCCAGCCCCGAGACACCTGATGAAAGCTGGAGGGCATATCAACCAAAATATTGTATTAACAGCAAACAAGATGAGGACAAATATCTGTCAAATGTAAATAATGTAAAGAGAAAAATAAAGTTAGATATTTTTTGAATGCACTATGTATATGCCCATACATAATTACATGCATTCACACACACACACACATAAATACATACCTACATTCATACATACATACACGGGCATATGGCATAGTAGTTAAGAGTGCAGGCTACTAATCCCAAGATTCTAAGTTCGATTCCAGGCAGTAACATGAATAATAATATAATAATAATAATAATAATAATCATCATCATCATCATCATCATCATGTCAACATTGAAAAATACCTTAGGAAAGAAACCAGGTTTGAAATTTTCCCAACACACCAGATGAAACCTGGAGGGTATATCAGCCAAAACATTGTGTTAACAACAAACAAGATGAGGAAAAATATCAGTCAAATCTAAAGAATGTAAATAATGTCTAGATATGTAACTATATGAATGAGAATACATACATAAAACATATAAATCTGCACATACATATATACATATATGCATTCATACATACATACATACATGCACACATACATGCAAGCAAAAATTCCCTGTTGTTGATGCTGAAATTCCAGTGAAGGAGCCTTGGATCTAGGTTAAAAGCTGGTTCTTTCTCTATTGACAAGTAATCTTGAAATAAACTGAATAATGACATACATACACAAACTCTCAATGAGAATAGTAGCATACCACATTTGTTACCTCTGGAAGAAGAACTAACACCAAATACCGTATATATATATATACACACAGATCGCCATGTTGATTCGCTAGCTTCTACACGCATTTTTTTCTCTCCTTGTTTCTCTCCGTGTTTCTTTTCTGTGTATCTTTCTGTTGAAGAGCGTAGGCTCGAAACGTAAAAGACTTGTTTTATTTATATTCCTGAGTGCCATACTAATACAATTGTTTGTTTGTATTCCACCTGCCTTCGTCTTTTGTTTATTTTCATAAAGCTTCCCATTATAAATATATATATATATATACATGCAAAAATACCCTGTTGATGTTGTTTAAATTCTAATGAAGGAGTCTTGAATCTAGGTTAGAAACTGACCCTTTCTCTATTGGCAAGAAATCTTGAAATAAAACTGAATAATGACATGCATACATGCATGTGTACATAATGCATACATACATATCAGCACAAGCACAGACATACACACATAGTAGTTACTTTAGTTACACTTCATATACTATTAATTGTGCTGGAATGCTTCTGGCCTTATCTACCAAGGAGACAAGTGAATTCCTTGCAGTGATCATCCATTTCAGACCCAGCACAAACTTCCTAATCAGCAATAAAATCAATATTATATTTTCTTTTCTTGTCAATGAACTACTTCCAGTAACAGTTCACTTACTTCAGATCGATAGCACACATATCTTCTTGGTAACAACATTCTCTTATATTAGAACTACTTTTGTTTTGCTCACCTCTGCATTCTTTCAACAGTCTACAAACAAATATGCTTTAGTGATGACTTCTCTCCCACTTTCACTTTCACATTCCTTTTCCCTCTCTTGGAACAAAGCAATACTGCAAGAGATATGTAGTGATGATGATGATGATGATGATGATGATGATAAGGAGGAGGAAGCAGAGGTTCTATCTTAAATACTTTTATCTTAAATACTTAATTCCATTTCTTCCAATTTTCTTCAACGATTTATCTAAATATTGTCTTGTTAATGTAGGTCACAGGATCAAATATTTGGAAAACTAATATTTCGTTCCATAATTCCCATAAATATAAGGGCCAAATTTAAACTCAGCTGGTTTGGAACACAAGATAAGCAGAAATGTAAATTTGAAACTGCTGAAGATTTTATTTAACATTGCAGTAAATTTTTTCACCCATAGCTATATTTTGTTCAAATCTTTAAAAAAAGTGCATTTAAAAATTGGAGTTTGTCTGGAGACTATAAACCTGAGATTTTCAGAGTTTTGTGGTATTTAAGTAAGTGAGACACTGCCTGAATGGTACAGCGGTCTATCTCATAGTTGACTTCTCCATTGTTGTTGGTACTCATTTTCAGCTGAATGAAGTGAAAGAATGTTAAATGGAGTTGCATTACTCAAGAACACAATGCACCACCTGGTCTGAGAATTGAACTCCTTACCTAATGATTATGACCTCTGCATCCAAACCACTACACCATGTTCTTGCTAAACTATATGCATGACTTACTTCATCAATGGAAGCAATTGTTTT
This sequence comes from Octopus sinensis, assembly GCF_006345805.1. Taxonomy (NCBI): domain Eukaryota; kingdom Metazoa; phylum Mollusca; class Cephalopoda; order Octopoda; family Octopodidae; genus Octopus; species Octopus sinensis. Next base: position 62,246,457 of record NC_043008.1, read on the forward strand.
TCTTTCACTGATTTTATTTACTGGGTTATGGCCAGGCTGGGTCACTGCCACTGGTGGTGACAATTATATCAAGCCCTGTACATTAATGTACTGGAGTCAATTTAATTGTCTATACCTGCTCTAGAAGGGTAAAAAGCAAAATTGATCTTGCTGAGATTTGAACTCTGAAGTAAAATTATTTAGCAAAATGCTGCCACTTAAAAAGCACCCAGTACACTATGTAAAGTGGTTGACATTAGGAAGGGCATCCAACTGTAGAAGCTATTTCAAAATAGACTATGGAACCTGATGCAGCTCCTGGCCTTGCCAGCTTCTGTCAAGTTATCCAACCCATGCTAGCATGGAAAATGGTCATTAAATGTGGATGATGGTATTTCAGATGGAATAATATTGATTCCTTCATCCAAACATTCAGGTTGTTTTATCAATGGAAACAATTTTAATTTCAATTTAAAAAGTGACTCCACTTTTATAAACAAAATATCAAAACTATACATTTAAATCATCACATACAATTAATATTGTAGGTCTTCTCAATCAATCAAAACTAACCTGGAGCTATACAGCAACAATTACACAATGAGTTATTGGATTCTATTTGATCTAGATATGGCTCCAGTGTGTGACCAAAACTCTTGCAGAAAATCAGAAAATATCTGATAAAAAATAAAGAGAATATCTCTGTTTATATATTTATTTATTTCTAGCTGTCTTCAATAAACTATATTTCTGACGATAATTGAATACTGTAAAATTGAGGACCAGCCATTCTTAAATAACAATGTTTATGGGATTATCCAGTTGAAAAATACGAGTTGTAATATCCCTTAAAATAAATGAAGTGAAAAACCAATTTCTAAATCATAATTCAAAACTGATATCAAACCAACTCAGTAATACAAAATGTTTCTGTTTTTTTTTTCATTCTTGAAATTATATTATTTCAAATAGAGTCACTATTATTGCTTGCTTTTTATTATTTATAATTGTTCTTATTAATCTCTTCTCACCTCTCTTTCATGATCTCTCTCTTTCTTTCTTCATCTATCTATTTTTGAGTATATGTGTATATACGTATGTGTGTATATTTATATACATATATATATGCATGCATATTAACTTTGTTTTTATGTGATGCTATAAAAACAATTTAATGTAATACTGAGGAATCGATAAACATTATTTAGTAGAGCACATATTAATTAATTTTTACAAGGGAAAGGTTGACAGTGACTTCGAAGTTTCAATTTGCAAGTAATCCTCTGAGTGTGGTTTACTTTGGTCTTTTATGCTATATAATATAGGGAAATTTTTGGCAGGGTGCTCCTTGTTATGTTGAGTAATGTGAAAGGAAATTTAAGTGTGGTGTAGGCAGATAGAAGAGTTTATGTGGAAAGAAAGGAAAGGAAAAAAACGAAGGATATATCATAAACAATTAATAATTATCTATGAATATCAATGAGCAAACATGCAATCATAAATTACATAAAAGAAGAGTGTTTTTAATTATGAATAAATCACATTTATAATGGAGAGGGTTGTAGAAACCCTTACATGTTTAGAAATAGCAGTCAAAAACGACTATAAAGCCACTACTTTCACTCATGTTATATCTCAGAATAAAACTGTCTGTGAGTGACATGACATATAAAATCCAAAATTTAAAAATAAACAGTTAATTCTCTATTGCAATTTAGAGGTTAGGAACCTCTTATACCATATTCTATCGTATTGTAAAATAACAAAGATAAACAAGATAATGGTTCCTTTCTTCGTTTCAGGTGAATATTCCTGTAGATACAAATTGATACAAAATCCTACCTTTGGGCTTATATGAATCCTGACCAGCAAGAATAATGTGTCAACCTCTATCTACACATTCAAATGTATTATTATATTCCTTTTTAATTATTTCAATTTGCTCACCTATATCCGGTCTTTTGCTGTGGTTCAATTTACTGGTCTTTTCTCATAAACACTCTGCATGACATCGGAATTCAGAATTTGAATGTGTAGATAAAGGTTGACACATTATTCTCGCTGGTCGGGATTCAAATAAGCCCCAAGGTAGGATTTTGTATCAATTTGTATCAATAGAAATATTCTCTTGAAGAGAGGAATGGAACCATTATCTTGTTTATCTCTGTTATTTTACAATGCAGTATATAATATGGTATAATAGGTTCCTAACCTCGAAATTGCAATAGAAAATTAACCTTTTATTTTTAAATTTTGGATTTTATATGTCATGTTGCTCATAGCCAGCTTTATTCTGAGGAGATATGATATGAATGAAAATAGTAGCTTTATAGTGGTTTTTGACTGATATTTCTAAACATGTAAGGGTTTCTACAATCCTCTCCATTATAATTGTGATTTATTCATTATTATAAACACTCTTCTTATATGTGTGTGTGTGTGTGTGTCTTTGTGTTTATGCTTGTCTCCCCCTGACCACTTAACAACTGGTGTTGGTGTGTTTACGTCCCTGCAACTTAGCTGTTCAGCAGAAGAGACTGATAAAATAAGTACTAAGCTTAAAAACACATATCCTTGGGTCAGTTTGTCTTGGCTAAGACCCTTCAAGTCTGTGCTCCAGCATGGCTGCAGTCAAATGACAGAGACATGTTAAAGAAATGGGCTTTGGATTGGAAGCAGCAAAACATCTAAATCCTTTCTACAAAAGGCACAAAGGCCTGAAATTTGGCGAGAGGGGACAAGTCAATTACGTCAACCCCAATGAAACACTGGTACTTAATTTATCAACCCCAAAAGGATGAAAGGCAAAGTTGACCCTGGCGGAATTCGAACTCAGAACGTAATGATGGGTGAAATACCTATTTCTTTACTGCCCACAATGGGCTACACACAGAGGGGACAAACAAGGACAGACACATGGATTAAGTTGATTATATCGACCCCAGTGCGTAACTGGTACTTAGTTAATCGACCCCCAAAGGAGGAAAGGCAAAGTTGACCTCGATGGAATTTGAACTCAGAACGTAGTGGCAGATGAAATACCGCTAAGCATTTTGTCCAGCATGCCAATAATTCTGCCAGCTCATTGCCTTGCAAAAGATCTTAATCAATAAACTTGTAGTATTCGTTTTGAATTTTCTCACTCTAAGTTCAAATCTTGTTGTGGTTAACTTTACTTTTCTGTCTTTCTGAGGTCAATAAAATAGATTACATGACAAATATGGAGGTTGATATAAGCAACTGTTCTGAGCTCAATAAATTTTTGATTTTGCATCTATTTCTTATGTTTTATTTTCTTTCACTCATTAAACTGTAGCCATGCTGGGACATTGCCTTGAAGAATTTTTAAGTCAAACTAATTGATATTGGTACTTGTTTTCTTCTTAATCCAGGTACTTGTTCTGTCTCTTTTGCAGAACTGTGAAATTACAGGGTTAGGGTCAAGTGGTGGTGGTGGTTGACAAACACAGACACAAACATGCACACACATACATGCGCACATACACACATGCACACACATGTCCACACGCACACATGCACACACACACACACAATACAATACAGTAGGCTTCTTTCAGTTTCCACCTACCAAATCCATTCATAAGGCTTTAGTTGGCTGAGGCAGTACTAGGAGACACTTATCCAAGGTGCCCCGCAGTGGGAATGAACTTGGAACCATGTGGTTGAAAAGCAAACTTCTTACGACACAGCCACCCTTGAGCCTATCTATGTCCATGTTTGTTTGAATCTTTGGGGATAAGAATTAGCCAACAACAGGTGATAAGCACTAATTATTTTTGGAGTAAAACGGAGGAAGAGACAATTAATTACATAAAGCAAGGTGTGACTGCTACTGTTTATTTTATCAGCAACAGAACAAAAGGCAAAGTCACCCATCTTGGGAATTGAAACCCTTCATAAAAGGCATTTTCTTCAATGCTTTAACAATTTACCAACCAAATTTCTACGTCTAATAAACAAATAAAAACCTGATTGCTTATGAATGCATTATCAGGTGACAAATAGCTTATCCCATTAAGACATATTACAGGCACAAGCAAGAAAGCAAAAATAAATAAATAAATAAATAGGAGTGGCTGTGTGGTAAGTAGCTTGCTTACCAACCACATTGTTCCGGGTTCAGTCCTATTGAATGGCAACTTGGGCAAGTGTCTTCTACTATAGCCTTGAGCCGACCAAAGCCTTGTGAGTGGATTTGGTAGATGGAAACTGAAAGAAGCCTGTTGTATATATATATATATATATATATATTTTAAGGTGGCGAGCTGGCAGAAACATTAGCATGCCGGGCGAAATGCGTAGCCGTGTTTCGTCTGTCGTTACGTTCCAAGTTCAAATTCCGCCAAGGTCAACTTTGCCTTTCATCCTTTTGGGGTCGATAAATTAAATACCAGTTACGCACTGGGGTTGATGTAATCGACTTAATCCCTTTGTTTGTCCTTGTTTATCCCCTCTGTGTTTAGCCCCTTGTGGGTAATAAAGAAATATATATATATATATATATATATATATGTCTGTATATGTTTGTGCGTCTGTGGTTTGTTCCCCCAGCATCACTTGACAACCGATGCTGGTGTGTTTGCATCCCTGTAACTTATAACTTAGTGGTTCGGCAAAAGAGACCAATAGAATAAGTACTAAGCTCATGAAGAATAAGTCCTGTGGTCAATTTGCGTGACTAAAGGCGATGCTCCAGCATGGCCGCAGTCAAACGACTGAAACAAATGAAAGAATAAAAAATAAAGAATGTAAGGTTCTTTCATTTTGATTTGAACAAGATTTTCATAATTTCTTATTCCTATTTCCAAAAGCTGACTGTTTTAATTTTCTTATTCTTTCAGTTTTCCATTCTGTATTTTCCGGAATCTCTCAAACAATAGATTAACATTGAGAAACAACTACTTATTTGTTCTCCACCTTGGATTATCTTTAGAGCAATTATTTCTGGAATATTGGTTATCTATAATTGCCAATATTGCCCTCCGCCAACTCTATCCTGCTCCCCCGACCACTCCCTCATCTCCACTTCTGTGAACCACTCTTTCCTTGTTCTTGTTTTTATAGATTCTCCTTCACTCTATTTCTTTCTCTCTCTCTCTTTCTTAATATTTCTTTCAAAGTTCTATCTTTTCTAACATTCCTTTCTCTGGATCCTTGCTCCTTAGTTCTTGTAACAATAGCTTCTCTCACGCTCTGTTTCATTCTCCCTCTTTCACCAGCTCTCTTTCTCCCTCTCTCTCTCTTTCTCTTTCTCTTCCTCTATTCTATCACACTATACCTACCGCTCTCTCCCCATTTTTCTATCTCCTCCACCTTCTACATATTACTACCTTTTTTCTCTGTCCTTTCTTGTCTTCTTTCTCTCTCATCCCACACATCATCTCACCCATTTCTACCTTTCTTTTCTTTATCTATTCTCTCCTTCATCTACCCCCCAATTCTCTACACTCCCTCTCACTATCTCTCACTCTCTCTTTCTGCTTTTCTCGTCCTCCCTTTCTCTCTTCCTTATACAGCCATAAGCACCTATATTTACTATACATATCAACAAATGTAAATGTATACCAAGCTGTGACAGAACGTGCACCTTACAGGTGTTTCATTATGCAATATATCTAACCTGAGTCACTAATAATATACCCTCACCTCTACCCCACCACCACTATTACTACCCCAAGTTCTCCTACATCATTCAGCATGTGCAAATCAAAACTACATGTTTTTATCTCTTCCTCACATGATGACTGTCCTTGTATGATAACTGTCCTAGTATGAAAAAAGTTTAAATGCATCTCCTTCTTAGCTGCCAACAGCTTTCATTTACCATTAAATTCATTCGTTGACAATGGCATCGGTAATTGGAATAGTTATACATTATAAAAGGAATGTTCTAGAGAAAAATAGTATATCTTCCCTTAAGCCAATTTAGTAACCTGCTTTTCTCTCTGCTGTTTGAAATAAATCCCTTTGCAAATACAGTTAATATTTTTTGTTTGTTTCTAAGAAGAAAAACAAAGCATTTCACAGCTCTCAATTCGTCTCATCTCCCCCAAACGTCTTATATCTCAAGCTTCATGTCAGTCTGTAGAAGAAAAACAATTATTAGTTTGTATTTTTCTCCACACAGTGTTTTATAATTATCTATAAAAAAAAAATTTGAAAAAATGTTTCTATTAAAATTTGGACAAAATATGGCTTTAGATATTGCCATGTTGCCAATGGTGGCAGCGTGTGGTTTAGTGGTTAGGGTGTCAGCACCATGATCATAAGATTGTGGTTCGATTCCTGGACCGGGTGACGCGTCGACGCGTTGTGTTCTTGAGTAAAACACTTCATTTCACGTTGCTCCAGTCCACTCAGCTGGCAAAAATGAGTAACGCTGTGATGGACTGGTGTCCCGTCCAGCTGGGAAACACATACACCATAGAAACTGGGAAAACGGGCCCATGAACCTGGCTAGGCTTTCAAAAAGAGCACATTATGTTGCCAATGGCTGCAGTATATGAAAGAGGTAATTAACTGATTAACAAAAAATTTGATGACAACATTTGGAATAATTATATTCTTTTATTCTTTAACTTGTTTCAGGCATTTGACTGTGGCCATGCTGGAGTACAATATTGAAAGGGTTTAGTGAAACAGATTGACTGCAGGACTTTTATTTTAAGCCTAATACTTATTCTATTTGTCTCTTTTGTTGAACCACTAAGCTACAAGCATGTAAACATACCAGCATTGGTTGTCAAGTGATGATGAGAGGAGGGTGACAAACACGAATACAAAGGCACGCACAAATAGATATGTACATATATGCATATATATAAACATACATACATATCTATATATATATATATATATATATATATATTATATATATATATATACGTATGTATATATATATATAAACATACATACATATATGTGTGTGTGTATATATATAAACATACATACATATATGTATATATATATATATATATAATATATATATATATATATATATTATATATATATATATAATATATATATATAGATAGGTAGATAGATAGATAGATAGATAGATAGATAGATAGATAGATAGATAGATAGATAGATATGATGAGCTTCTATCGGTATCTGTCTATCACAAAGCTTTAAATTGGCCTGAGGCTATAATAGAAGACACTTACCCAAGTTGCCACGCAGTGAGACTGAACCCAGAACTATGAGGTTAGGAAGCAATCTTCATAACACACAGCCACTGTTGTTTTTGTTTCACCCTATGTAAGTTCTGATAGAATAGACTTATGAGCAAAGGCTTTTCAGCCATGCCCACCATCACTTTATTGCATGAATCAGTAGCTCAATGACATCATTGGCCTATATATATATATATATATATATGTGTATGTGTATATATATATATATATATATATGTATAAGTGAGAGTCTCCTTATTTACCTAAAACTCTATTATTCTATTTATTCTTTTATCTATTTTATCTACTTTATCACTGATTCCTTTGACCACTCCCCTAAGAATGATAGTTTGCGCCATGCCTACCCCAAAAAGTCCCCCCACCACCACCACCCCTTTAAACCTGCCTAAATGTATAAATGCCAAAACTATTCTTGTCACCTAGCTTCCTGATGATTTCTTTTGAATGAAACAGTTCTAGTCCTGTAGAAGCTACTTCTATAAAATAAATATATATATATATATCATTTCTTAATGACATTAAAGTGTAATACGAGAGAAGTTTTGCTACTATTTCTAGCATGTCAAACAAACACAAAGACTCTCACATGAATAATTTCAAGAGAATTGTCGTCAGTTGTCGTAAGTGAAATAATTAACTCCGAGACAACACAGAAGCAGCTACAATAGGTATATTATATATAATATCCAAAGAGAAATATTGCTAACAGTTCTATAGACTATAAAGTGGTTAATATATTGACAGCAATAATTAGACTTGCAATGCATGAATCACATAGTTGTGATGTTACAACACTGTCTGTGATTGTAGACTTTGAAAGAATTAACTCATTCACATCAAGATTTGTACTTAAAGTATTTATGCCTTGTATTGTTGCATATTATCACCTTCAACTGGGGACTCTTGATGGAGTTAACACACTATCAAAGAAACTGAAATTGAAATCTATCTGCCTATCTTATTTCTTTATTGTCCACAAGGGGCTAAACATAGAGGCGACAAACAAGGACAGAGAAAGGGATTAAGTCGATTACATCGACCCCAGTGCGTAACTGGTACTTAATTTATCGACCCTGAAAGGATGAAAGGCAAAGTCGACCTCGGCAGAATTTGAACTCAGAATGTAACGGCAGACAAAATACCGCTAAGCATTTCACCTGGTATGCTAACGTTTCTGCCACCTCGCTGCCTAACTATCTATCTACCTACCTATCTATCTATCTATCTATCTATCTTTCTATATCTATCTATCTATCTATCAATATCTATCTATCTATTTATCTATCTATATTTATTTATCTATCTAGCAATATATATATGTGTGTATATATATATATATATATATATATATATATATATATATATTATAATAAATGTTAAAAATCATTAATGATTTTACCATTGGGTCAGCACAGAAAAAAACCTTATAGGTAAATTTTACAAATATTTTATTATTATATACATAATTATAATAAGGGATTGGCTATAAGCCTCATGCTGGAAAAGATGTCAAAAGACACTATTCCCACCTTAAAATCTCCAAGAATAAAACGCTGGGTTGTAGGTGCCTACAACCCAGTGTGTTCTTCTCAGAGATTTTAAGGTGGTAATAGTGTCTTTTGACATCTTTTCCAACATGAGGCTTATAGCCAATCCCTTATTATAATTATGTATATAATTATAAAATATTATATATATATATATATATATATATATATATATAATATATATATATATATATATATTTGTATGTATGTATGTATGTATGTATGTAGTATGTATGTATGTATGTATGGTTGTATGTATATATGTTCATATATATATCAGTTATTCATCACTGCCAGAATATCACCCACAAGCCTGCAAAAGTTGGTTGCCACTTTGTTGAGACCAAATTTAGTTGCAGTCCTCTTATGTGCATCAGTGTCTGCATGCAAAGAGAGGGTTAACAAATTATTGGCATAAAACTTAACTGTAGCACCATTTATGTAGCACAGCAAGCAGCTGTGACTTAGGAACATTGTTAAAAAGCATTATTTTGAACCATACTACAAACCATTTTTATCCAGTTCTGAATTTGATTGAATGCCTTTCGTGTGTTATAGATTATTTTCCAAGAGCATCAGCTGCAGATGAAAACATGACTATTATTCACCTAAAATCTCAACAAGAATACAATTCCATGAAAAAGGGATAAGAAAAGTATAAAGAAAAACATTAAAAAAATACTTGATATTATACCATACTTAATGACTTTAAAAAAATATTTTAACATTTCTCTATAAATTGTAGCCATTCTTCTTAAAATCAAAACATGTTTAATTAATTCTTACTTTACAGTTGACTGAATTTTCTAAAGTTTCAAAGTAGGATTGACATACAATAATACTTAATATATTTAGTAATTTATTTATATGTGTCATTCTACTGCAATACTGAAAAGTTATTTCGCTCTTAACAATGGTTATTCAATAATATTTGTTAATATAGTCAAACCTGCTGAAAACAACAACAATGACAAGAAGAAGATGAACAACAATGAGAACAGCAATGAGAAGAACAAGAAGAACGAAAAGAAGAAGAAGAATTTCATTACGTAAGCAATGATAATGCAACCAAGAAATATTACATGAGAGTATCAGAGAATGAATATTGATGACGAATATAAAATGTGTAACATAAAAAGAAATAACAAAGAACATGCAAAATAATACAGACAAAAATAAAAAAAATAAAAATATATTTTTGTTTTGAAAATATTAATGGAAAGAGAGATAAAGAGAAATAAAAGGATTAAAAGTGTAAAGAAGGAAAAGAGATGAGATGAAATGAATGATATATAATTAATAGAGTTAGTTTGTTAAATATAATTTGAATTATGTGATTCAATAGAATGAGGTTAAGATTATCCTAATAGCTCTGATGTGAATTTCTGTTCATATGTAGGTTTATCAGTGTGAGAGGAGTAGTTGGAGTAGTAGAAATGATAGCTATTAAGGGTAGCAGACCTGTAGGAGTAAGAGAAACAATACAATAGTAGTAGCAGTATGCAGACAGCATAATGGGGTCAGTAAGTGTAATAGTAGTCACAGGTGTAAAGAGAGCAGAAGAAAATTTTGAAGCAGTTGGGTCAGTAGATACAAGCCGTAGAAATTAAGGAAACCATTGATAGCAATTGGAGTTGTAGAAATAGTAAATCCAGCAGAAATGGTAGAAGCAGTAGCAGCAGAGTTAGAAAGAACTTTTGAAAAAGTAACAGAAACAAAAATGGGGGAATAAGGAGACATGGTAGAAGCAGAAGTAGTAGCAGTAGTGGGACAACAGGAGTAATAGAAGAAGCGAAAGCGAAAGTAGTGAACATGGAATGTTAAAAGCACCATTCGAGCATGGTTGTTGCCAGCGTCATCTGACTGGCTCCTGTGCAGGTGGCACATAAAAAGCATCATTCGAGCATGGTCATTGCCAGCGTCACTTGACTGGCTCTTGTGCAGGTGGAACGAAAAAGCACCCACTACACTCTCGGAGTGGTTGGCATTAGGAAGAGCATCCAGCTGTAGAAACTTTGCCAGATCAGATTGGAACCTGGTGCAGCCTTCTGGCTTACCAGCCCTCAGTCAAACTGTCCAACTCAAGCCAGCATGGAAAGTGGACGTTAAACGACGACGACGACAATGATGATGATGATGCAAATGGCACAGTAATACAGTAGGGGCAGCAGGATTGGTAACATCATATTTTCCAGCATACAAGTTGAATTTTTCAGATCCATATTCACAGCAAAACAATAAAAAAAGAAGAAAATATTTGGTGGACTTATACTTTAAGACGATTTTGGAGGAGCAAAAATTCTATGTGAAATCCAGTAGGATTTGAAACAGTGCTTCTCAACCAAGGTCTGTGTAACTCCTGGGGGCCCATAAGATTTTGTAGGGTCCACACCACCGAAATAGGAAATTTGATCCACAGTATTATTTTAAGAGACCAAGGAAAAAATTTGCTTCAGATATATATATTTTTTCTTTCTCTAATGTTTTTCGTAGTTTTCAGACTACACAAGTTAAAATGTGATGAACAAAAAGCATAATCTTGAAAGTATTTATAAAATTATTTGTTAAATATCGAATGGTAATGGAAGTTCACCAGAATAAAATTGTAATTAAAGAGGTCTATAGATAAAAAGGTGGAGGCACATGGACTAGTGGTTAGAGCAGCGGACTCGTGGTTGATGGATCGCAGGTTTGAATCTCAGACCGGGCGATGTGTGTGTTTATGAGCGAAACACCTAAGCTCCACATGGCTCTGGCAGAAGGTAATGGCGAACTTCTGCTAACTCGTTTGCCACAACTTTCTCTCACTCTTTCCTCCTGCATCTTGCAGCTCGCCTGTGATGGACCAATGTCTCATCTAGGTGGGAAACCTATACGCCAAGAAAACCCGGAAATCAGACCTTATGAGCCAGGTATGGCTTGAGAAGGAACAACCAATAGATAAAAGGAACAGCTGAGAATTAGTGATTTGCAATGAAAGCAATGATGTTTGAATGTTTACACTGCATCTGTATACTATAAACTACATGAATTTGTATGGCAGAAAATATGGTAGAAGTAGTTGAAGCAACAATAGTTGATGCAGTAAAAACTGGTATAAGTAACAGAAGTACTAGTGTAGTAGGAAAAAGCAGAAGTGGAATTGGTAGAAACATTAGTAGTACATTGGAATCAGCAGCTTCCTCAAATTCTTTAAATTTTACAGATGTTTTTCCTATAGCATTTCCTCTTCCAGAAAATAAGCTTTTGTAATCATTTACTTTGTAATATAATATCTCACCACATCTTCAAAATGAATTCTTTCTCTATCACATTCTCTCCCTCTCCCTCCCTATCTCCTTCTGTCTGTATTAGTGTCTATCTCTCTGCCAGTTTGTCTACCAGTCTCCCTCTCTGTCTATATGTGTTTCTCTCTCTTTTTTTCAGTCTGTCTGTCTGTCTCTCTTTCTCTCTCTCACTCTAACTCTTTCTTTCTTTCCCTCGCTTCTTTACTGACTCCTGTGTGCCTTTCTCTTCATTTGTCTTCCTGCCAGTCTATTTGTCTGCCAGCTTTTTATTTTTCTCTTTCTTACCCATCTCTCTCTCTCTCTCTCTTTATAATATGTTTCTCTCATTTTCATCTCATCTCATTTTTCCTTTATTTCTTTTTTAATTTTCACCCTTCATAAGTAGTGAGGTGAATATCTCACTGCCTATCTCTCTCTCCTTTATTCTCCTCTCTCACCCCTCTCTCTGCCTTAACATTACTACATTTAGACAAAAAAAATTAACCCTTTCAAATACCAACCCAGCTGAAACAGGCTCTGGTTCTGCTGTACAAATGTCTTGTTTTCACAAGTTTTAACTTAAAATCTTCCACCAAATTTATGTTCCTAACAGTAGATTAATGATAACTAAGGTATTTTACTAAATTCTTTGTTATATTTAAAACTAGCAGCATCGCCCAGCATTGCTCGGGTTTGTAAGGGAAATAACTATATAAGCATTTTTAGAGAGTTACTTCCCTTATAGATGCCAATTCGGGCTTTCTTAGCCATTTCTGTTTTGGTGTCTTCAAGCCATGAAGTCGTTGTTCTAAAAGAACGCTGGTCTCCTTGACAACGCTTTACGACGTTGATTTCATTACACTCCTTTCCCCACAGCTTCACGAGGGAGGGAAGAAGGGGGAGAAGCAAACAGGTGCAGGTGTGACCATGGACGCCAACTCCGCCGCCATCGACACACGAAAAATTATGCATTAAAATGGAAGAAAAAATGATGTTAAATTATTTTTAAAATCGTAGACTCATCGTAGACGCGCGCTAATACTCAGACGGGCTCGATAGGAATCACGACTATAAGATACCCAAATTTGGTTAAACTGCACCGCAAAATGTGGGAGTAGTTAGGAATCTAATCGAAGGGGACAGACACTCACACAACTACAGTTTTATATATATAGATTAATTGAACAAAACACAGAACATCTCAAAATAAATACGGTAACGAAAGGGTTACAAAACTCATTCTAACACTTACTTTCATTGCAATTATATTTCAGTTTTAAACACATTACCTGTGCTGCATACAACAACTTACCTTTGGACAGACTGTAACACCCACGACCCAATCACTTTCTGATTGAAGAAGCTACAGTCTCATAGAGACTAGATATGATGCAAATTGGAATTGCAATCAGTACTAATTCTTCTGAATTTGAATCCAGCCCTTGGCTAATTCACTCTTCTGTTCTCCTAAGACTAAAGAAAACACTGCAAGGCAGTTGTTGTTGTTTTTGTTCTTGTTGCAAATGTTGTTAATCTCCGGGTCAGACCTGGCCCAATTTTGCTTTGCACTTGTATGAATTACAAACTTGGGCCCCACAGACAATATTCTCTTTTACTCTTTTACTTACTTCCGTCATGTGAATGTGGCCATGCTGGGGCACTGCCTTTAGTCATGCAAATCGACCCAAGGACTTATTTTTTGTAAGCCTGGTACTTATTCTAGCACACTAGCATCGGTTGTCAAGCGATGTTGGGGTGACACAGACACACAAACATACACACACGCACACACACGCACACACACACACACGCACGCACATACACACATACACATATATACATATATACGACGGGCTTCTTTTAGTTTCCGTCTACCAAATCCTGTCACAAGGCTTGGGTCAGCCCGAGGTTATAGTAGAAGACAAGACATTTGCCCAAGGTGTCACACAGTGGGACTGAACCCAGGGCCATGTGGTTGATAAGCAAGCTACTTACACCACATAGCCACTCCTGTATGTAAAAATATTACAGAATCAAGTATAATCAAGAGTCCCTGAAAGTGGGTGACTGCTTTTATTGATGTATCTATTGAACAATTCATTGTTACACATATTTAAACAACTACACAACTACATAACTAGAGTTATTATACTAATTGTGCTTTCTGTAACTTGGTATTTTATCAATAGTAACAGGTCACCTAATAAATGACATCACTGACATCCTCTCAAATTGATACTGCACAAGAGCTATAAAATAGATGGCCAGCAAAGGAACAAAGGTGAAATATTTTCAGCTATAGAATAATGTTTTTATATATAGAAGGTTCCAAAACATATATAGAGAACATTGCATCACAACATATACAGTTCATTGCTAAAGCATATATGGAATATTGCTAAAATATACATACATATATACATAGGCATCAATGTAAACATCACATTTCTCTTTCTCTTTTCTCTCTTTTACTTGTTTCAGTCATTTGACTGCAGCTATGCTGGAGCACCGCCTTTAGTCGAGCAAATCGACCCCCAGGACTTATTCTTTGTAAGCCTAGTACTTATTCTATCGGTCTCTTTGGCTGAACTGCTAAGTTACTGGGACGTAAACGCAGCAGCATCAGTTGTCAAGTGATTTTGGGGGACAAACAAAGACATACACACAAACATATACCCACACATACATATATATATATATACATATATATGACAGGCTTCTTTCAATTTCCATCTACCAAATCCACTCACAAGGCTTTGGTCAGCCCAAGGCTATAGTAGAAGACACTTGCCCAAGGTGCCACGCAGTGGGACTGAACCCAGAACCATGTGTTTGGTAAGCAAGCTACTTACCACACAGCTACTCCTACGAACGTTCTGTGAATAAAGATAGAGGGACCTGAAAATATTATGCTAGACTTAGAAAAATATAGCAGTCAGAACTCTCCTCTTACAATAAGACAATATTTTACAACGTTTTTGCAGTACCAGTGCTAATTCCAACATTTAGGATATTTGACTGATCTGAAAGAAAATCCACTCTATGGAAATTAAAACTTGCACGATCCTGATATCAGCTGAAAAATCTCCACAGAAATAGTGATGTCAGCAGGCTCTGCCTAAGAAGATATGAAAAAAGTAGAGGCTTGAGATAAGTACAATCAACCTTTGAACGTCATAATAGTCTCTATCAAGAAGCACTTGCTAAACAAGCAGCAAGAATAAATACATTAACTTAGTGCTGAAAAGTAAAGAGAACAATATCCAATGTGTTGGCAGAGAGCTCTTCAGGAAGTGCTCTCTTCCTGATGCCTTTTGATACAACCCCAAAACTGTTGGACTAACATACCGTAACCTTTTCATTACTGTATTTTTTTTTTTAGATGCTCTGTGTTTCTTTCAGTTATTTTAAATTTAACAAAGAATTTAGTATAATAACTTAGTTATCATTAAGCTAGTGTTAGGAACATTAATTATGGCTAAGCTTTGGTGGAAGATTTTAATTCAAAACTTATGAAAACAAGAGAGTCAGAGCCGGTTTCAGCCAGGTTGGTAATGAAGGGTTAAGAAGATCAAAATGTGAAATGCTCAGCGCATTAAAAATAGATTAGGAATGGATATGCTTCCTAAAGACTTGAAGACAATGGCAATATCAACATGAAATACAGCCTCTCTTGGATTTGTGACTGCTGCATCACACCACATATCCAAAGCTTTGCATTTGCAATCCAAGGTACAAAATACCTCATAAACAAAAGAGACAGTAAAGCCCTTTGCACACCAAGATGCAACCAGAAATATAGATTATGTTATATTTCTGTAGAAGACATCACACATGTGATTAGCAGCTTCCCAGAAAATGTCATCAAGGCACTACATCCGTGTGACATGACATTGCCGCAAAAGCAATGAACAAAGCCATTCTGGAAAAAGACTGACCTGGAATAAATATAGAGAATCCTCCAGTAATTAAATACATACACAAATGCCACCATGAAGAATACTAGTGAAACAATTCTGTCAAGACATCT
Organism: Octopus sinensis; assembly: GCF_006345805.1. Classification (NCBI taxonomy): domain Eukaryota; kingdom Metazoa; phylum Mollusca; class Cephalopoda; order Octopoda; family Octopodidae; genus Octopus; species Octopus sinensis. Next base: position 62,262,496 of record NC_043008.1, read on the forward strand.
GTCAAGTGTGAACATAATAAACTGGACATTGCTGTTTGGTACAGAAAAGGAAAAGCATCACAGAGGTTAGTTGTTCTACTAATGTGAATATCTCTTAGAAAATCTGTATTCATCATCATCATCATCATAATCATCAATTAACGTCCTCTTTCCATGCTAGCATGGGTTGGACGATTTGACTGAGGACTGGCGAACCAGAGGGCTGCACCAGGCTCCAATCTGATCTGGCAGAGTTTCTACAGCTGGATGCCCTTCCTAATGCCAACCACTCCGAGAGTATAGTGGGTGCTTTTACATGCCACCGGCACGAGGGCCAGTCTGGCGGTACTGGCAATGGCCTCACTCAAAATGGTGTCTTTTACATGCCACCTGCACAGGAGTCAGTCCAGCAGCACTGGCAATGATCTCACTCGAATGTTTTGTTCACATGCCATCGACACATTATAAATTCACATTTATACCAATAATAATTGGTGCACTTGGTTTGTGGGTAAATGCCTAAGTAACAATCTAGATAAGCTAGAATTTTTTCAAGAAAAGGAATCAGCTAATTATCTCATGCACTACAAGTAGAATCTGTAAGTGGAACAATAAAAATATGCAAGGCTTTCCTCAAGGTTAAAATGTGACATTGTTTTTGTTATCTTCATCTAATGATGGAGCTTTGTATCTTTGTAATAAAGCAGCTTCTTATATTACAGGAAGATTTCAAATAATTTAAAACAGAAGATTCCATATACATTCACACAGTCACACACACACACACACACACACACATACATACATGCATGCATATATACACAAATGCATACATGCATACATACATATATGCATACATACATAAATACATGCATACATATATATGTAGGTACACATGCATGCACACATACATGCATACATACATACATACATACATACATACATACACACACATACATATGCACACATGCAATGCACATACACACACACACATATATATATATAAATAATGTTGACCATTGCCAAAACTGAATCCTAAAGAATAGGGTTCTTGTGTTTGTAGCTTTGTCATTATAAGATGTAGTATTTGTAATGAGTTTAAATAATTTAGCTGTATTTTGTTCATTTGTGGAGTGAGCTTAAGGGAAACACTTTCATTGATGTGTCTAGTAGTTATAGCTTTAGACTTTAGAAAGATACGAGATCAACATATTTCTATAAAAGGATACTTTCAAACTCTCTGTTCAGTGACACAGTGCATATTTAGTGCAAAAATCTGATTTGGTTATGGAGAACATCTGTGCACAAAAAGTTAAAGAGAAATCAGGGGTAGTATTATTTATGCAGGATTATGTTTTATTAGAAGGTGCATGGCTCAGTGGTTTGAGCGCCGAACTTACGATCATGAGGTTGTGAGCTCGAATCCCGGACCGGGCTGTGTGTTGTGTTCTTGAGCAAGACACTTTATTTCACGTTGCTCCAGTTCACTCAGCTGTAGAAATGAGTTGCGATGCCACAGGTACCAAGCTGTATTAACCCTTGCCTTTCCCTTGGATAATACTGGTGGTGTGGAGAAGGGAGGCTGGTATTCATGGGCAACTGCTGGTCTTCCATAAACAATCTTGCCCAGACTTGTGCCTGGGAGGGTAATTTTCTAGGTGCAATCCCATGGTCAGTGTCGTGACTGAAGGGGGTCTCTGATGTTTTATTAGACACCAGAGTAAGTGCGTTATTATTGAAGAAAAGTGTGGGAAACATAACTGAATGTCAGAATATACTAGTTTGGTGAGAGTTTATCACTGTAAACTCTAATGGAGAAATTTCAGAAGAAACCTTTGATTTAGTGATAAAAGAGTGAACATTAAATTATTACAGCAGGAAATATATACATATGTCAAGCCAATCTTTTTTGCTTTATTTTCATTATTCCCTTTTCTTCATGTCCTTTGTCTATTTGGTCAGGTATGGTTAACAATCACCGAGGAAAAGTCTGACAAGAGTGGATATGTAATATATTTTATCTTCAAGAAAATATATCAAGACTCGTGTGTGTTCTTGCTTTATTCACTGAACTGTTGCATAAATGTCACTGCAGTGGTGAAAGTAACAGGAGTTTGGTAGAAATTCTTTGAAGATAACAACAGTTGTCTCTAACTTTAGAAAATCAGTCAACCTACACAAACACTAACAAACCGATAGCAATGAAACTTTTTATTTCATAAGATGCCAAGAAAGAATTGAAATAAACTAAGAAAACTCATTAACTTAATATTTTACTGCTTCACAGAATTTGTGATGGTCAGATGTCTCCATATGTTAATATTGTTCATTCCTCGTTGCTTCAAAATATTTCTTCCATGTTTGTTACATCAATTTTTCTAAAGAGATTATTTTTCTGTAGTAAAACCTATAATTAATGATTCACATATGTTGTGGTAGTCATAATCTTGTCGTAACTGTGTGTAATAGAGAGGGTGGCAAATAAAGATAGTAGAAATGGTATAAAAGATGAAAGTGGTGTGGTGACACATAACACTAAACACATCCTTTGGATGTATCTTGTCTTTTATATATATTACAGACACAATGTGTGAGGAAAAGAATGATAATTACACTGGGTGCATCCACTTATTTCGTGTATCCATGGAACAAGAGACATTACGAATAAAGACATATCCATAACCATTTAGTGGCTGTGTGGTAAGTAGCTTGCTTACCAACCACATGGTTCCAGGTTCATTCCCACTGCATGGAACTTTGGGCAAATGTTTTCTCCTATAGCCTCAGGCCGACCAAAGCCCTGTGAGTGGATTTGGTAGACGGAAACTGAAAGAAGCCCGTCGTATATATGTATATATATATATATATATTATATATATATATATATATTATATATATATATATATATTATATATATATATATATTTATATGTATGTATGTGTGTGTATGTGATTGTCCCCCCAACATCTCTTGACAACTGATGCTGATGTGTTTGCATCCTCATAACTTAGCAGTTCGGCAAGAGGGACCAATAGAATAAGTACTAGGCTTACAAAGAATAAGTCCTGGGGTCAATTTGCCCAATTAAAGGCGGTGCTCCAGCATGGCCGCAGTCAAATGACTGAAACAAGTAAAAGAGTAAAGAGTAAGCGTATCCATAATCAGTTAGCATGTATGATGACGGGGGGCTGAAAAGTTCCTGGCTTTGAGTAAAAGTAAATACGAGAAGATCAGTTAATTATGGTTTTATTCAGCATATTCCCCTCTCAGATTCATACAGTCATTGCAGTGTTCCTTAGTTTTTCTAAGCCCTGTAAAAACACAGAGAATCGAGACATGCAACATAAAGAATATTCCCCTTCATCAGTTGTCTCTCTTTCATCTACTCCACATTGCGAAGGCAAGGACATGAAGCGACTTTGTTCAAACAGTCCTTCCCGCAAAGCAAATTAAATAAAATTTGGGATTTTTTACAGAGGGTGAAAGTGGTAACAAGAACAGGACAGTGAGAACAAAACAGTAAAAACAAACGGTGAGGGCTGTTGAGCCAAGACGACAGAAAAATTATTATGAATGCTAGGAGGATGAGCTATGAGAGGAGACAGGTATAAACACATGTTGTCTTTAGGAAGGAAATGGGCAGAAAGATAGATTCCCTTTCGTCACGTATCAGTGACGAGAGAGTCAAGGAGGAAGAGTGAGAGAGAGGGAACGGTGAAGAGGAGAGGAGAAGAATAAAGAAGGGTGGGAGAGAAAACCAGAAAGGATGAAGAACAAGAGAGGGCGAGAGATAGACAGAGAAGAGATAGTAGAGATAGAAGAGTGCGCCATAATGTAAGAGTACAGCTTTGGATGCAAGTCTGATGAAGTGCCTCTCTAATGTATAAAACCGAAAATATTACTTAGCTTTTCACATGAATTTTTCGAAGTGCAATGAAAAAGAAAGAGTGATACACAAATAATTGTAACTGATAATTAAAGATGTGTTAAACTCTTTCTTCGTCTTGTTATTAGGATTGCATATGTGTTTGTTGTACTTGTTTGGATGTACATTTACATATTATATTTACATATATACACATGCACATATACATAATCCCAATAAGAACATGTAAGGCTTCAATGCAGTTTCCCTATACCACATTCACTCACAAAGCATTGAAGATATTTGCACAAGAAGTAGCAAAGACTGAACCTAAGGCAATACAATTCCAAAGCAAACCCCTTAACTGCATAACTATGTTTATATTTAGTGTTGTAGATCCTTTATATATTCAGTAATTTCATGATGATGATGCATTCCAATATTCTAAATCTGGCTTTGGCCGGATCCTTGGGAATGGCTGGATCCACCTCACTCTTACAGCAACTGCTTTCACACCATTTTGCCTGGTTCTGGGCGCCCTCCCTCCTCAAGCCAACCCTCCCAAACTCCTCCTCTACCTGTCCCCTCCACGTTTTATTTGGTCGACCTTGCTTTCACAGTTCATTCACTTTAAACTCAAGGACTTTCCTGAGAACATGGTCCTCAACACATGTCCATACCACCACACACCATTCACCCTTGCCAGCTGTTCCACCGATTCCTCCAACTCCAGCATCCCCATCAAGTCCTCAGCCCTCATTTTATCCATAATCTTATTACTGGGCCAGCTTCTTTAATAGTAATAATTTGTTTGACAGTTGTACTAACTGTTAGTAATACTGACACATGAAGACTGTGTCTCAAAGCCAAATATTGTCTCAAGTTTTGGATCATACTATGTTTCTGAAACTTTTATCTTTTAACCAAAGTAATGAAATATTAAAGATATATCTTCACAAATTATATCATTATTGTAAAGAATTATCTGATTTACTTTATCTAAAAGAAAACAAAACCCAGTTCCTTATCTTTAATTCAGTCCTATTCTAGTATCATATAGAATACATTATTACAAGCAGGTAAAAGGAAATGAGATGACAGAATGTAGTATACCAGACTGTCTTTATGTTCCAAGTTCATATTCTGCTGAGGTTAACTTTGTGTTCCATCCTCTGTAGATACCAAGTGAGTACAAATGACAATGTAATCGAATGGCTCCCCACCCCACCAATTT
>NC_043008.1:62272574-62280074 GCF_006345805.1 Octopus sinensis
ACCAGGCAAAACGCTTAGCAATATTTCGTCTGTCTTTATGTTCTGAGTTCAAATTCCACCGAGGTCGACTTTGCCTTTCATCCTTTCGGGGTGGATAAATTAAGTACCAGTTGCATATGGGGGTCGATCTAATCGACTGCTCCCCTCCCCAAAATTTTCAGGCCTTGTGCCTTAAGTAGAAAAGATTATATAAGTGTGATTTACATAGATTATATCGATTTTATATTTTGAATGATCAAAAATTTATTGAATTCCTTCGTCTTGAAGTCTTTTTTTTTTGCATAAATATTTTTCTCTGTTATCATTTCTTTAAGTTTACATTTTTCCCCAGTCTTAAATATATTTCAATTTTTCAACTTCTATTCTTTTCTATTTTTTTTTTACCTATGAACATTTCCAAACTATTAGCACATTCACATTTTTTTTTTTAAACTTGCATCTACTTAGGGTGTTTTTGTAAAATTATATATATATATAATATATATATATATATATATATATATATATACATATATACAACAGGCTTCTTTCAGTTTCCGTCTACCAAATCCACTCACAAGGCTTTGGTCGGCCCGAAGCTGTAGTAGAAGACACTTACCCAGGGTCCCACGGAGTGGGACTGAACCCAGAAACCTGTGGTTGGTAAGCAAGCTACTTACCACACAGTCACTCCTACGCTTATGTTCATGTTCACTGTTTCATTATATATGTGTGACTAAGGCGGTGAGCTGGTAGAGACATTAGCACACCAGGCAAAACGCTTAGCAATATTTCGTCTGTCTTTATGTTCTGAGTTCAAATTCCACCGAGGTCGACTTTGCCTTTCATCCTTTCGGGGTGGATAAATTAAGTACCAGTTGCATATGGGGGTCGATCTAATCGACTGCTCCCCTCCCCAAAATTTTCAGGCCTTGTGCCTTAAGTAGAAAAGATTATATAAGTGTGATTTACATAGATTATATCGATTTTATATTTTGAATGATCAAAAATTTATTGAATTCCTTCGTCTTGAAGTCTTTTTTTTTTGCATAAATATTTTTCTCTGTTATCATTTCTTTAAGTTTACATTTTTCCCCAGTCTTAAATATATTTCAATTTTTCAACTTCTATTCTTTTCTATTTTTTTTTTACCTATGAACATTTCCAAACTATTAGCACATTCACATTTTTTTTTTTAAACTTGCATCTACTTAGGGTGTTTTTGTAAAATTATATATATATATATATGCATGTGTATGTGTGTTTGGTGAGGAACCCTTTGTAGATATATGTCTATAGAGTTCGTTTGGTTTATTGGAAATTCTGTATGTTTTATAGATAATGAGTTCATTGTATTGTTGATATCCTTACATGCTGTGTTCTGGATTTCTTGTATTTGGTATTGTGAGCTCTGCATCTGAGAAGCTTTTTTTTTTTTCTCCTACTATGATATCTCCTCTTATATTTCAAAGATTTTTAGATAATTGTTTCTTCAGATTCAATAGGTGTAATTTGCATTATATATTGCTGTGGGAATTAACTAAGCTTTATAGAAATAACTCTTGACTTCATTGTATTCAACCCTTATCTATTTCTATTTTGGTCTCCGTTTTTTTTTTTATTTTTTTTTTATTTTATTTCTTTTTGTAGGTTTTCTCATACTTTCAAACAGAAGTGGGTATTTCCAACTATTTCAATCTTTAAAGTCTTTCTTCTTTAGTAAATGGAAAGTGGCAATTATAATAATAATAAATAATAATAATATAATAATAATAATAATGATAATAATAATAATAATAATAATAATAATAATAATATAATAATAATAATGATGATAATAATAATAATAATAATGATAAAAATAATAATAATAATGATAAAAATAATAGTAATAATAATAATAATAATAATAATATAATAATAATAATAACTATGATAATGATAATAATGATAATAATAATAACAATAATAATGATAAAAATAATAATAATAATAATAATAATAATGATAATAATGATAATAATGATAATATAATAATAATAATAATGATAATAATAATAATAATAATAATGATAAAAATAATAATGATAATAATGATAAAAATAATAGTAATAATAATAATAATAATGATAAAAATAAGAATAATAATAATAATGATAAAAATAATAATAATAAAATAATAATAATAATAATAATAATAATAATAATAATAATAATAATAATTATAATAATGATAATCTTTCTACTATAGACACAAGGCCTGGAATTTGTGAAGAGGGGAATAGTCGATTACATCGACCCCTGTACTCCACCAGTACTTAATTTGTGCTCCGCGAAAGGATGAAAGGCAGAGTCGACCACGACTGAATTTGAACTCAGAATGTAATGGCAGATGAAACAGTGCTAAGTAACTCACCCAGCATGCTAATGATTCTGTCAGCTCATCATCTTTGAATAATAATAATGATAATATTAATAATAATAATAATAATAATAATAATAATAATAATAATCCTGTCTATTATAGGCACAAGACCTGACATCTGGGGGAGAGGACAACTTGATTACATTGGCTCCAGTGTTTCAATGGTACTTAAATCTATTGATCCCCAAAAGAATGAGAGGCAAAGTCAACTTCAGCAGAAATTGAACTCAGAATGTGGAGATGAACGAATTGCCACTAAGCATTTTGCCCAGCTTGCTAACTAATAATAATAATAATAATAATAATAATAATAATAATGCCACATACAATACCAGGTAGTGGCTCTAACGGTTTCTGATCTCAACTGATTCCTGGAGGTAAAAATAAGATCTCACATACATGCATACATACATACATACATACATAAATACATAAATACATACATATATACATACATACATGCATACATACATACATGCATACATACATACATGCATACATACATACATACATACATACATACATACATACATACATACATACATACATACATACATACATACATACATACATACATTCATACATACATACATACTCTGTCGAAAGATCCTGGGATCTAGGTTAGAAACTGACTCTTTAGAGGCAAGAAATTTTGACATAAAACTGAATAATGACAGACATACATACATACATACATACATACATACATACATACATACATATACAATCACACCTACATGCATACACACATACATGCATAAAAAATGTGAGTTGGCAACAAAATTTTAGCTTGCCATAGAAAACTTCCCCATGAGAAATTCTGTCAGACTCATAGAACCATGGGAAGATAGATATCAGAAATTACGTTGGTGGTTGTGATTATGACTCTACCATTGCCACTTGACATGATGTCGAAACTGTACCTGATGTCAAGTTGATAGAGTAATAAGAAAGAAGACTTAATGTAAGGATATACCAAACAACAAAAATACTAGTATTGGCATATGTACAACGTTACTGGTTTAAAGACCTGACCTCCAGTTCTTTTGCCACAGAAGAGTACCAGAACAATTAAAACATGTATTATGTAAGAAAGAACCATTATCAGAACAGAGGAACATAAGGTAGAACTTTTCAATATATGAAAGATATAAACAAAAGCAGTGCAGCTCATAACAGCAAACCAATTCCATGTTTACCATTGATGTGGCAGCTGTTTATTGGCAATATAAGCAAATCATAGAAATAAATATGTAAAAGTATAGAGGATATATATATCATAGAAATCTGAGAGATCAGAGAGACATGATTATTGAGATAATTAATACTATGGAAGTTATATACCAAATGGTAGACAAACCATGCAATGGTAATTTTTGATTATAAAACAAAAATGGTTTCTGGTGTGTTTCAAATAGGATGGAAGAGAATACTTGGAAATAATACATGTAGTAGAAAATATAAGAAAACTGATCGCAGACATTGTGTCACCGGAAAACAAATTAAATTCAGAAAATATTGACATCAATGGAGGAATGTTTCCCCTTTTTTGATTTGATAATTCTTCTTTTAATGTAATGTGAATGATACTTTTCATGAGTCAGGTTTCTTTTCGTTTTTTGGTTTTCCTTTTTGGTTTTCCTTTTTGGTTTTCCTATAATTTAGTCAGTAGAAGAATGATAGTTTTTTATGTTCTTTGAAGTTCCTTACTAACTCCTTGCCTTGCAAAGTCTGAGGCTACTTGTGCAAATATGTGCATCATTAAGAGAAACATAGTTGTTGGTTGGCTCTAAATACTTGCAACAGAGCAAACTCTGCTAAAGGCAGGCAGGTCCAAGATGGAACTGTTAAAAATGAGTGGTGTGCCGAAACTGGTGGCTAATTAATAGAATCCATAGAATATCAATTTCAAATTTTGGCACAAGGTCAGCAATTTCAGGGTTGGGGATAAGTTGATTACATTAACCCCCAGCACTCAACTGGTATTTATTATAACAAACTTGAAAGGCTGAAAGGCAAAGTTCACCTTGGCAGGACTGCTAAGAGCTCCATCTGAGTCTGATCATTGCCAGGGTTGCTGACTGGCCCTTGTGCTTGTGGCACGTAAAAAGCACCATTCGAGTGTGATTGTTACCAGCGTCATCTTACTGGCACTTGTGCCAGTGGTACATGAAAAACAACATTTGAGCAAGGGTGTTGCCAGTGCAGATGGACTGGCTCCTGTGTAGGTGACATGTAAAAGCACCATTTGAGCATGGCCGTTGCCAGTACTGCCTGACCGGCCCTCGTGCTAGTGGCACATAAAATCACCCACTACACTCTCGGAGTGGTTGGCATTAGGAAGGGCATCCAGCTGCAGAAACTGCCAGATCATGGTGCAGCCATCTGGGTCACCAGTCCCCAGTCAGACAGTCCAACCCATGCCAGTATAGAAAGCAGTTGTTAAATGATGATGATGATATAAGGATGGATGAAATGCCAATGAACCTTTTGTTGAGGGTGCTAACAATTCTACCAGGTCACCACTTTAGAATTCATAGAATATTGAAAAGAATACAATAGACTCTTTGGTTGCAGACTGAGCACAAGGCCTGCAATGGCTGCCTGTTCCTTTCAGCATTCTGGGATTGATGGAATAATGTAAAAGTCAAGCATGTGTGGGTGTTACTATTTGAATGCATCTTCAATAAAATTTGTGACATTATGTATCATCATCATCTTCATCATCGTTTTCATTGTCACTATCACCACCAGCAGCACCAGTAGCACCAATACCAGCACTTACACCACCATCAAAAACCATCACCAACAACTACAACAACACTCACCACACCACCACCACCATCACCACCATCAACAACAACAGCCGTTCAAGAATTTGGACCTGGAGATCTTCATTTCCAGCGACTTCGAGGGCCACCTCCTAGTGGTGTCAGGCATCAATGAAGAGCCCTCGACTACAACAAGATGACCAAAGTTTGTTTTTTTTCCCAAAGTCTGGGGTCTCCTGCCCCTAAGCCCTAGACCATCACCTAATCACCCTTACTCATCTTGTTGCTTAACAACAACAGCAACGACAACAACTACACCAAGAACTACAACAACACTCACCACACCATCAACAACAATAACAGCAACAAAATCAACAGATACAGCAGCAACACTCACCACACCACCACCACCAACAACAACAACAACATCAACAACACTCGCTACCACTACCACCACCACCACCACCACCACCACTACCACCAACAACAACAACATCAACAGCTACAGCAACAACACTCACTACCACCACCACCACCTTTCCTGTCTGCTTTCCATTTTGGCATGAGTTGGATAGGATGTTATGGTGTGAATCTTTTCTTAACCAGAGCCACATCCCTTCTAAATGGATCAAAAAACCCACATCTTATTCATACATTGAAATTTTGGCTGAGTTTCTAAGGTTGGGTACCATTCTTAATGCCAACCATTTTACAGATGGCACTAAATACCTTTCATTGTTACATCAGCACTAGAGATGCTAGTGATGGTACCCTCAGTCATACGTTGTCTCCACTCAGTTGCCAACCATTCTACAAGTGTGTTAAGTGCTTTACATTATGGCATTAGGACTAGTGTGTTTGTCTTTTACCCTATATGACTTTTAAAGTGCTTTCACTTGCCTATGCTTCTCCATTAACCCAAGGCAAACATATTTCCGAACCCGAACTCGGAGAGTGCCCGTCCAGCGGCAGGAACACGGCATGCTCCTAGCAGCATGATGATAATGACAATGATGATGAAAATGATGACGATGATGATGATGATGATGATGACAATGATGATCACAGTTAGACTTACTTATGGGTAAAAAGAACCTAAATTGTAAAAATCTCAGAATTTCTAGTTTTCCAATAAGTAAGTCAATATATTCTGTATGAGTGATTTAACACAAGAATGTCACCACTGCTCTTGTCTTATGTTGCTATCTTCAAAACTAGACTGTTTGGAATATTTTTTTTTATTTAATTATTTGAATCTACACTCTTACTTCTTTTTGTTCATTCAGTTGTCTATTTTATTTGTGTTGTTAGCTGTTGCAATATATAGAGTCTTATATTCGTTTGGAGAGTGCCCGTCGAGCAGCAGGAACATGGCGTGCTCCTAGCAGCATGTCCGTTGTCGAAGTCGGCGGTCGGGCGAAGCAGTGTCAATGCAAGCGAACCTGGAGACGTTGCCAGTGCTGCTGGACTGGCTTCTGTGCAGGTGACAAGTAAACCTCACCAACAACTCCAACAACAACACTCACCACACCACCACCACCACCACACCACCATCAACAACAACATTCACCACACCACTAACAACAACAACAGCTGCAGCAGCAACATTCACCACACCACCACCACCACCACCACCACCACCATCAACAACAACATTCACCACACCACTAACAACAACAACAGCTGCAGCAGCAACACTCACCACACCACCACCACCACCACCACCATCAACAACAACATTCACCACACCACTAACAACAACAACAGCTGCAGCAGCAACACTCACCACACCACCACCACCACCACCACCATCAACAACAACATTCACCACACCACTAACAACAACAACAGCTGCAGCAGCAACACTCACCACACCACCACCACCACTACCAAACATAGGATTTTTAAATGGAGCTATGCCAGTATAACCATGTATTGCAAATCTCACTGAATACAAATATCTGTTTTGTTGATTTGTGCATTAGACATACATAAGCAACTACTCTCCTACATCTTAGAGTATAGAGAAGAACTATTTGTCTCTCTTTTATTACAGTACCCCTTCTTAAAAGTACCATTGTTTGATACATTCTCTCTAACTGGTGTTGCAGCAGCTTTATCTACTTTAAAGGATATTGGAAGAATTATAAAGTAAATAAAGAACGACTTAATTAAGATTGAAAGACTTGGAAATCAATGGCCAGTTAATTATCGTTACATAGAATGTTTGGGAAAATGGGGAAAGTATAGTACATTTGGTAAGTGAATGTACTAAACTGCCACAGAAGCAATATAATATCTCATGGATTTTCTGCTGGAAATTAC
>NC_043008.1:62285074-62310074 GCF_006345805.1 Octopus sinensis
TGGACTTCGTATATTTGTATCCCAGTGTCACTTTGATGGCATGCACTGCTCTTTCACTCCATAATAATAATAATAATAATAATAATAATAATACTAATAATAATAATAATAACTGATTGGAAGTGTTATCATGTACATTGTTTTGTCTTGTTATAAAAGATGGGCTACAGCAAATATTCTGCTCAGTACCACAGATTTGTCAGTTGTTTGACCTTAACCATTTGAGCATGTCCCTTAGTGGCTGATGATATGTGCATCTCTGATCATGACCAGAAGTACCCTTTTCAGGCGGGTAGTCATGATGGGTATATTGGGCCTCGTATATTTGTACCCCAATATCACTTTGATGGTATGCGCTGCTATGTCAATCAATAACAATAATAACAACAATAATAATATCAATAATAACATTAGTAATAATAATAATAGTAATAATAATAATAGTACAATAAAAAGAAAGGACTTCAACAAACTCAAGTTTGGTCATAGAGAGACAAAACAGAGGTGGTATTGGAACTGCAAGCTTCCATTCTCTGACAATTTACTATTTTGTCTGCTACAAACATAGGAAGATACAGAGTGATAGATGGAATCTAACTGTATACATGAACTCAAATCACACCACAAAAAAAAAAAAAATAGATAAATGGATGAAATAAAAAAAATATTTAAAAAACAGAGAGCCAAAAAAAAAAATAGAAAAAAAAATAAAAGAAAGCTATTTTATCAGTGAGAAATAAGTAGGATTAACAAAGGTAAGCAAATGAAGCTAATTATGAATGCCAGATTGATTTCTGGGTAAGTTATTATCTGTTAGTAAATGATTTCTCAATGGAGATATATTTATGCATAACATGTTGTGTGTTTCAGACGAGCTGTCTATAAGTTGGCTTTCTTGGTTGTGCTTCTTCTGTCAACTACAGAGAGAGAGGGGGGAGGGAACAGGGAAGGAGGGGGAGTGTGTGGGAGAGAGAGTTTTGATAAAATATTCACTAGAGAAGCAAAATAGATTTTCATTTCTCTTACTGTGTGCATATATACATATATATATATATATATATATATATATATATATATATATATATATATATATATATATATGTATGTATGTATATATGTATGCATGTATATATACACATATACATACATACATACATATACATATATATACACACACACACATATATATATATATATATGTATATATATGCATGCATGTATATATGTATGTCTATCTAGCTATCTATTTATCTATCTATTTACATACATACATACATACATACATATAACACACACACATATATATATATATATATATATATATTATATATATATATATATATATTATATATAAATAATAAGGCACTAGAAGAGAATGACTCTCCCAGACACAACAGAATGTGTTGTGTTTGTATTATATATATATATATATATATATATAGATAGATAGATAGATAGATAGATAGAATATAGATATATATGTATATATATATATACATACATATATATATGTGTATGTGTGTGTATATACATATATATAGAGAGAGAGAGACACACACACACACATATATATACACACATATGCATTTATATCTAAATTATATATATATATGCATACATAGACACACACACATGTATGTAATATATATACAAATAAACAAGCATATATAGGTATGCATGCATATATATATATGCATGTATACACATACTCACATACATGTACTCACACATATGCATGCATTATATATACATATATGTATAAATACAAAACTATATGTATCATTCTATTTCATTCTCTTTATTTCTGCCTCTCTCTTTTACCCTTTCTCTTTCTCTTTCTCTCTCCCCTTTTCTATCTATCTATTTATCTATCTCTCTCTCTCTCTGTCTTTCTGTCCAAGAATTGTTATTCTGTCTTTTACTTCCTATCTCTATTGCTAATTCTGTCTCCATCTGCCTCCTATTCCTTTCTCTCTCATGAATCAGTATGGTGGCTGACAGTCTGAGCATTAGACAGGAATTGTCTGGGATGCCATATAAATCTACATTTATTTATGAATGTGTGAAATAATTCCTCCGTTTCAATAGTTCTTCAGGATTATGATAAACATACGCCACAGGATTATGTAACACTACAAGTGGAAAATTTACTGTTCAGTAATATGCTATCAAAACTATTTGGTTGACACAGGCATGGCCGTGTGTTTAAGAAGTTTGCTTTGCAAACATGAGATTCAGGGTTCGATCCTATTACCTGGATTCTTAGGTTTTTTTCTTTCAACAAAGCTTTAACCCTTTCATTACTGTATTTATTTTGAGATTCTCTGTATTTCTTTCAATTACTTTAAATATAACAAAGAATTTAGTAAAATAACTTAGTTATCATTCAGCCAGTGTTAGCAACATAAATTGTGTCTAAGGTTTGGTGGAAGATTTTAATTCAAAACTTATGAAAACAAGACATTTGTACTCAGAGTCAGAGCCAGTTTCAGCTGGATTGGTAAAGAAAGGGTTAAATATAGCAAATAATTTAGCAAAATAACTTAGTTATTATTCAGTCTAGTGTTAGGAACATAAAATGTGACTAAAGTTGGATAGAAGATCTTAATTCAAAACTTATGAAAACTAGACATTTGTACTCAGAGCCAGAACCGGTTTCAGCTGGGTTGGTATCGAAAGGGTTAAATTACCTAAGATCTTGTCTGTTAAACTGGGGAAATGAAGGCAGATTACAAGCTCATTGGATGGATTGCAATGGTAATTCAAAGGACCAGTTTTGACACATATGGTGTGTCAAACCTGTTTGGAAATAAGATGAAGTGTACAAGTGTCTGTTGAATACTCAACCACTCATATTACTATTCAATTTGTAAGCACTTCAATTGATCAAATAATGCAACACTTTCATTATGCAATGCTTTCAAAACTAACAGAAATCTTTAGCATAGGCTTCTCCATGTTTACCAGATTAGTAATGAAGGAATCATTGTATTGGCTGACAATGATGTACACAATTGGGTAGGAATCAAAAATTACAATAATAACTGACAATGTATCAGTCTTAATAATGAAATATACTATTACTTCAGAGAAGGGTCACTTGAATAATTAGCAATGGACACACAGCAACCCCCAACATGTTATACCTCTACCCTCTAGGCATACCTAAAGTGGGTCTTTTACCTCACATCATTCGTAGTGCACCCAGCTTCCTTTGCTATACACTAATTAGTATGGTCAGTAAATTTTCCCCCAAATGTCAACCCACTTGAATATTCTTTTCTGCTCATGTCTTTCCTATAGATGCTGATCAGCAACGAATATTAACACCAACAATTTTGTTTGTCTCAGAGGCATTGCAAAGATTACTGACATTATTGCTTCTTCCAGACTCAGTAATTAAAGTTAAAAAAGAAAATCAACTAATGAGTTGGCAGAAACGTTAACATGTCAGACAAAAACACTTACCATATTTCTTCCACCTCATTGCATTCTGTGTTCAAATTTCCAACAGTCAAGTATCTACCATTTGAAAAAAACCAGAAGCATGATTTCTTTTTCATCCTTCAGGCGTAGGAGTGGCTATATGGTAAGTAGATTGTGTATGAACCACATGGTTCCGGGTTCAGTCCCATTGCATGGCAACTTCTACTATAGCCTCAAGCCGACCAAAGCCTTTTGAGTGGATTTGGTAAACGGAAACTGAAAGAAGCCCATCGTATATATGCATATATATTTATGTATGTGTCTGTGTTTGTCCCCCCAACATCGCTTGACTACCGATGCTGGTGTTTTTACATCCCCGTAACTTAGCAGTTCAGCAAAAGAAACCGATAGAAAAAGTACAAGGCTTACAAAGAATAAGTCATGGGGTCGATTTGCGCTATGAAAGGCAGTGCTCCAGCATGGCTTACAAAGAATAAGTCCCGGGGTTGATTTTCTCGACTAAAGGTGATGCTCCAGTATGGCCACAGTCAAATGACTGAAACAAGTAAAAGAGTAAAGAGTATTACAAATTTTAAACAAGCTGTTTGCATTTTGAATACAGCAGAATGTACTTACAAGGATCATTGAATTATCTTTGTTAAACAAGATAATGACTACCCCAGTTCATTTTATTAAGAGATCAATCATTATAATAATCCAAAGGTAATGCAACAAATTCTGTATTTAATACTGTGAATATTTGTAAAGCAGGAAGTTGGCAGGAATTGTTAGTACACCAGGTAAAATGCTTCATGGCATTTTGTCCAATTTCAGGTCGATCTTACCTTTTATCCTTTTGGGGTTGCTAAGATAAGTACAAGTGGAGTACTGGGGTTGATTTAATTGACTTAGCCTCTTCTACAAATCTGCTGATCTTATGCCAAAATTTGAAGCCAATATTGTAAATAGTTGCATTAAAGCAGTTTTATCATAGGACAACAGGAGGAGATGCATGCACACTTAAACTCAAATTCCCTCTCAAAAATAACTCTTTTGCTCATTTTTGGTATCTATCTATATTTCTGTCGATTCCTCAGTCTTTCTGCATTTTTCTTCTAAATTCCTGACTATTCTCTCAATACCCATCTCTTTGTTATTGCTTTACTCTTCTACAAATCTATATGCATTTATCTTCTTCCCACCCTATATTTATCTATTTGCCTATCCATCAATTTATCTTTTTATCCATCCATCCATACATCCACCTATCTATCTATCTATCTATCTATCTATCTATCTATCTATCTATCTATCTATCTATCCCTCTATCTATCTTTCCATCCATCCATCCATCCTTCCATCTTTCCTATTCTAAGCACAAGGACCGATATTTTTGGGGAAGGGGGCCAGTCAATTAGATCGACCCCAGTACGCAACTGGAACTTGATTTATTGTCCCAAGAAAGGATGAAAGGCAAAGCTGACCATGGTGGAATTTGAAATCAGAACGTAAAGACAGACAAAATACCACTAAGCATTTCACCTGGTGTGCTGATATTTCTGCTAGCTTGCTGCCTCCTTCCATCTATCAATCTATCTATCCATCCATCCACCCATCCTTCCACCCCTCTACCCCTCCACCCATCTATCTATCTATCTATCTATTTACATGTCTGTCTATAATTCTTTCTTCCTTCCTTTCACTCACCTAAGCGGTTTCTTCAAATCTTCCTCTTCTTTACTCTCTCACTCTTTATCTTCAGTCAATATCACTCTTTCTTTTTCTGTAACATTCTCTACTACGTTATCCCTCTCACACTTCCTCCTAAATCTACCCCATTCTCACTCTCTCCTTCCCTCTTCCCCCCTCTCTCTTTCGTATCCTTCCAGTTCTTACATAGTTACTTTTCAACAATGTAATGTATAGAAGTGCAAGAACACAGAAAAAAGTGTTTTTAAAAGGTAAAAATTAACGAAAAAAAAAAAACTCAAGACAGTTCAGGTAAAGTAATAAATAAACAAATATAGAATAAAAGTAAATAAATAAACAGGTGATATATGTTTTTGTCTGAGTGAGTGTGTGTGTGTATTGCATGTGTGTGTGTGTGTGTGTGTGTGTGCATATATATATATATATGTATGTATATATGCACACATATATATATATATACACATATATGTATATCTACATGCATGTATATATATATATATATATATATATATATATATATATATATATATATATATTTATATGTATATGTATATGTATGTATGCACACACAAATATATAGGTTTACAGACATGTGTGTATGAGAATGAGAATATATACGTGGTGTGTGTGTGTGTATGCTTGTGTGTGTGTGTTTGTGCAAATCCACTATTTTGCTGAAGATTTGGGAAAACAGAAGTTAAGAAAGTGAATGAAGGCATATGTAAATTTAATAAAGTGAAAAAAAAAAAACATACTAAATAAACAAAAAAAAAAACGAACACACCAGAAGACAAATAATGCGAAGATACTCTCAAAACTTGTAGAACTGAAGAAACCAAATTAAACAACTGCCACAACAGCAACAGCAACAACAACAACAAAAATGAATGAAATTATTCAAAATAAACAATGAAAACATCAAAACAAATTGTATGCAAGAAACGAAATAAATTTTGGACGGAAGCAAGGAATACCCACTACCAAAAATTGGTATATAACCATTTTAAATTGCTCATTATATACACACCTATCGTAGGTGGGTTTAGACTAATGCGATCAGCTGAATTTCAAGCATTTGTCCACAATTTATTTTGCAGTAACTCAGAAATTACATTTGTCCAGGCAACTGTAACTCTCAAAGGCATTTAGATAGCTATAGATTCAAATTTATTAACACACACATATATATGTATGTTTGTGTATTTATAGAATATATATTTGCGTGAGCATGTGTATTTGATATATATATATATATATATTATATATATATATCTATATATATATATATATATATATATATAATATATAATATATGTATAATATATTATATATATATATATATATAGGGAGAATTTACGAAAAAACAAAAGACGAAGACAGGTGGTGTAGAAGACAACCAGATGTATTAGTATAACGCTCGGGAATTTAAAAAGTCGTTAACGTTTCGAGCCTACGCTCTTCCGCAGAAAGGAACACAGAAAGAAACGGGGAGAGAAAAAAGGAGAGAAACATGTATGTACCCACATGTGGATGGTTGGCGATTTATTTCCTCCATCTTCCTTTTCTCTTCGACTTTCCTCCGTTTCCTGTTTCTGAAGAAGAGCTTTGCTCGAAGCGTAAAAACTACCTTTCTTTCTCTCCCTGAGCGTCTTTGCAGGTACCACATCCTCATGTTGTTGTTTTTTTCTTGTGTTTGTTCTTCGTGTTTGGATTTACTATATATAGATATATATATATATATTATATATATATATATATATGGGCACAGGCATCGCTGTGTAGTAAGAAGCTTGCTTCCTACCCACATGGCTCAAGGTTCAATCCCATTGCATGGCACCTTGGACAAGTGTCTTTTACTATAACATCGAATTAACCAAAGACTTTTGAGTGGATTTAGTAGACAGAAACTGAAAAAAAGTCCATCGTATATATCAAGATTTATATATGTATGTATATATTTATGTGTGTGTCTTAGTGTCTGTTTGACTCCACCACAATCGCTTGATAACTAGAGTTGGTGTGTTTACGTGCCTGTAACTTAGTTGTTTAGCAATGGAGACTGATAGAATAAGTACCAGGCTTTCAAACAATAAGTCGTGGGGTTTATTTTAAATAGCTTCAGCCCACTCACCAGGTAAAACTTAGTAGAACCTGTATTTCAAACGGCCAGCCTTGTCACACTACGTGACACACTGAATCTGCTTGAGAACTACTTAAAGGGTACGCATGTCCCTGGAGAGCTCAGCCATTGGTACATTAATTTCCTGAGCAGGCAGTTCTGTTGATTGGATCAACTGGGATGCATCTCATCACAGCCGATGGAGTGTCAATTGTTAACTACATTGATATCTTCAGTTATCATCATATGTACAGATGTGTGCCTCCGACATTTGTTTCGTTATAACTCTTTTACTTGTTTCAATCATCTGACTGCGGCCATGCTGGAGTACCACCTTTAGTCGAGCAAATCGACCCCGGGACTTATTCTTTGTAAGCCCAGTACTTATTCTATCGGTCTCTTTTGCCGAACCGCTAAGTTACGGGGACGTAAACACACCAGCATCGGTTGTCAAGCAATGCTAGGGGGACAAACACAGACACACAAACATATACACACACATACACACACACACATTTATATATATACATTAATACGACAGGCTTCTTTCAGTTTCAGTCTACCAAATCCACTCACAAGGCATTGGTCGGCCCGGGGCTATAGCAGAAGACACTTGCCCAAGATGCCACGCAGTGGGGACTGAACCCGGAACCATGTGGTTGGTAAGCAAGCTACTTACCACACAGCCACTCCTATGAATATTTTTTCATAGGGTTTCCAAAAATACGTTTCTGAGTAAATTACGATTATCTTTTCTCTTCTTTTACTTTCACTTGTTCCAGTCATTTGACAGCGGCCATGCTGGGGCACCGCCTTCGAGAATTTTTAGTTGAATTAATAGAGCCCAGTATTTATTTATTTTCTTTTTAAGCCTGGTTCTTTTTCTATCGGTCTCTTTTGCTGAACCAGCACTGGTTATCAAGTGGTGATGAGGGACAAACCCTGACACAACACACACACATACACACACACACAAACACGCACTTGCACACACACACAAAATATATATACGATGGGCTTCTTTCAGTTTCCATCAACCAAATCCACTCACAAGGCTTTGATTGGCCAGAGGATGTGTAGTAGAAGACACTTGCTTAAGGTGCCATGCAGTGAAATTGAACCTGAAATTATGTGGTTGGGAAGCAAACTTCTTATCACACAGCCTCGTCTGTGCCTGTATATTTAAATTTGGTGTGGAAAAAAAAATGATGGTAGTGGAAGATAACTCATTCACCTCGTCAGAACGTATGAGGATGCAATGTCGAAGTCTGTGAATTATTCAATCACAACCCTTTCTTTTTTTCGTGTCAAATTCCAACATAATCGTAATCTACCTCCTCTGAAATATATTTGTAGAGAATTTTATTAAAAGATTTCAATTTTCCAGAAAGTTAAGAGATGAAAAATAACAGTGCGTGAATTATATTAAATTCTTCTCCATCCGTCTGAAAACGTTTTCACAATAAATTCCGATATAACACTAATATATACCATCTAAAATGTATTTCTGGAAAATTTCATGAAATTATAAAGAAAGAAAGCTGGTTGCGGGGGCACATATCTGTAGTTATGCCTATTTTTTTTTTAGTACGACTGACGTAAGTAAATAAAAAATACTTGTTCAGCTTTCTGTTTCTCCAACAATACGAAAGAACTATGAAAAGATAATGGAATCAACATAATGTAGCTGACGCCTGATTAAACTTATAATTTGCAAAACGTTTTTACTGATATATTTGTAAAAATGAGCGTCAGGAAGTGTATGGGAGAAAGAAAAGAGAAAGAACTACCTAGTAGACGGTCAATGAGGATTACTTTTCTGTTGAAACTTTCGATAATAAAACATTTTAAACCACATTTTGATAATAAAAAAATTGAACTTAGAATTTTTAACTAATTTTCTAGACAGCGTAGACTTTAATAATTGCTTCCTTTTAGCAAATGTTACATACTCCCAACTAATTAATAAGCACTTTTTTCATTTTAGTATACACTCAGGTGTTAGACATGAACTACTTCGTGTTTTAAATTTGGATAACGTGAACTTGGACGGGCTTATTTAGCCTCCTGTTCGAATGATACTTTTTAAAAAAATAATTTGTCAATCTCTATACCTATTTCTTTACTACCCACATAGGGCTAAAAGCAGAGAGGACAAACAAGGACAGACAAAGGGATTAAGTCGATTACATCGACTCCAGTGTATAACTGGTACTTAATTTATCGACCCAGAAAGGATAAAAGTCTACCTCGGCAGAATTTGAACTCAGAACGTAACGGCAGACGAAATACCGCTAAGAATTTTGACCGGCGTGCTAACGTTTCTGCCAGCTCGCCACCTTCATCTCTATACATAACACATGTCGGTACCGTCATAGTTTCTAACTATCTGGCCCTTTTTGTAACGAGCGCTATTAAGCTGACAAGAGAGCTGCTGGTAAGCATAGTATCATTAGCATTCCGGCTGTATTCCAGTATATGCTTGTAGCATCCAATGCATTGATGTTTCAGACTACTGCATTTTTTCTGCGTATCTAGTTTGGCACTTCAGTAAATTGAGTCATCGGTGGAACGCCCAATAAAGCTACTTTGTTGTTTGTTAGAATTTTTCCAATCAATAACGAAATTTAATACTCTTAATATAATAAACAAAAATATATCCTAATATAGAAACAAACTCCAAACATCAAGAGCAGAAAATAAATAGCAAAAATGTAAAATTACAAATACATACATACATAAACACACACACACACACATACACATATTGATCATATGATATTTTATATTTGACTAATTTATTGATTGGTTTTAAGAAACTTTACCAGTGAAGATATTGATAAATTACTTTTATTGTTTGTTATGGTGAGGGACTATTATTATGTAAAAGTTCCAAAGTGCCAGAGTTCAACATCTTTTGACAATCAACTAAACACATATTGGGCAGATGAGATAACATAGACAAAATATTTTTTTTCTTATTTTTCATCTGTGACATATTTACAGTTGCACATTGTACACACACACACATTACATATATGCTATTTATATATTATATATATAAATATATGTGTTTATATTACATGTACACTATTCATATATACCTTATATATATACATATAATAAGTTCAGCAAAATTTAGATTCAGATGAATGTGGTACTTAAGTCAAATGCACCAGAATTTTGTATGGTATTATCCATATAAATCCATGGGGTGATTATAATCAAAATAAGCAACAAGTATATCCGAGGTAATGTGGTACGATAATACTTACAGTGTTTAATAAAATGAAGTAGCATGAAACGATCGTACCACATTACCTCGGTTATACTTGTTGCTTATTTTGATTATATATATATATCTGACTGACATACTATTTACATACACCTAATATGCATAAACTTTTCTTGAGCCCTGGGACTCTAAGGTCAGTTATTCGCTTTCTAGGATGTTTGAAAGACCATGTTCACAACATTATCTTGAACGTGATGCCGGCTCATATGAATAGTTCAAGGCCAGCGATTTTGAACAGAGTGAGGGTCAATTGGATTACATCGATGCTAATATTTCATTGCTACTTTATTTTATTGTCCTTGATGGGGAAAAAGCGAATTTGACCTTGGTGGTATTCGAACACAGAACATAAAGAACCAAAAGAAGCTCCACAAAGCATCTTACCCTGTGTTGTAATGATTCTGCCTGCTCACATTATTCTTCACACATGTGAAGATGTTGTCCATATCCGCGAGTAGATGAACATATTAAATATGACTATACACATCTCTTTTACTCTTTTACTTGTTTCAGTCATTTGACTGTGGCCATGCTGGAGTACTACCTTGGAGGGTTTTAGTCGAACAAATCAACTCCAGGACTTATTCTTTGGAAGCCTAGTACTTATTCTATCGGTCTCTTTTGCCGAGCCGCTAGGTGACGGGGACATAAACACACCAGCATCAGTTGTCAAGTGATGTTGGGGGGGACAAACACAGACACACAAACATATTCACATACATATATAAACATATATACGACGGGCTTCTTTCACTTTCCATCTACCAAATCCACTCACAAGGTTTTGGTTGGCCTGAGGCTATAGTAGAAGACACTTGCCCAAGGTGCCCCGCAGTAGGACTGAACCCGGAACCATGTGGTTTGTAAGCAAGCTACTTACCACACAGCCACTTCCACGCCTGTCTATTTGCTTTCACAGGAGAAAACTCGCCCTAGACAATGTGTATGAAAATGCAGAACACTACGAATACAAATAACTAAGGTCGAATCTTAGGATGTGTGCATATCTGAGTTCTTGCACTTCGTCACCTATGAATATCGAATCCATCATATAGAACACTATAAGAACGATAGTCTTTATATATAAGAACAGCAAGTAAATTACTTGCTGATGTGCGTAAGACATGACCAAGTTTGAATGATTAAACTACAGTCATACGAATAAGAATCGAATAGAATATACGCGTGTCCAGTTATATTTAATATTTTTGTCTATACTCGGACGCAGGAGATATTATTGAGATATTTTTGCTTACCTCCTACGATACGATGATGACATTCAAGATCAATGTGTTTACATACATTTTTCTCTTTTCTCAGAATACTTTAGCAGTGAAAAGTCTGAGTGTACATGAGTGTGTTACACATGATTGTAGAAGCATATATTTTATTCAACTGTTTTGTGTGACTCTAGTTTATATGTGTGTGTATGCACACACACATACGCGCGCGCACGCACACACACACGCACACACACACACACACACACACACACCACACACACACACATATATGTATATAATATAGATTCAGTTGAACTAGGTACTTAATTTGAGGCACCAAGTCAGTCCGGTATGGTCCGTGCAGCACGAAGATTGGTGAATAAAAAGCAGATAAGTAACAAAGATGTCCAGGTATCAGTGCATTACGGCCGTTTCAAGCGGCTCCTTTTAATCGATCAATGAAAACATTACATCATACGTGTCGACGTATGTCGTACATGTGTAAAGTTTTCTGCTTAATACCTTGACTTTAGGCCATTGTATTAAAATTGATTATCGTGTTAAATTTACTGTTGTTTACATTTAGTCGTGACTTATAAGCCAATAACACGTCATGATATTGAATGTCCAATATTCGATATTCCATGTGATCTTAGCGAGCGAGTTTTGTCAACTTACAAGGACGTACGAAAATGTGTTTTATTTGAACGAGAAAAAGAAAAGAATGTAGTTAAGATCCTTCAATTAAACAAGTTATCAAGATTGTAGCAGAAAAGATAACTCTTCTTTGGCAAAAGGTATCTATTCCTTGTATTACAACTGAGTCAGTTATACCGAAAATCTTAAACTTTTATCTAAAGTACCAAGCAGTACTAAAACCTACGAAAGCGAGAAAAAATATGCGATCGTTTCAAACTAAGTGTAATGTATTTAAAAACAATGCAAAAAAGATTTATTTGACGTTTCCTGTTGCAAGTGCAACTCCTTTAAAAATTGCAGTTGTAGTAGAGACAAAAAAAAGTACCACAGAGTGAGCAAGATGTTTTTACAGGATCAATGGACAAAACGATCATTGGTGGAATAGATCAAGCAGTACCTAAACAGAACGTTCAGATGGTGTTATCGTTTTCCAAAACAACAAAACTGTTCCATTCTTTATTTGAGAGTGAGATGCCAATTCCTGTCTATGAAAAAAGTTAATTGGCTTTATAACTGGAACGAAAAGGAATGCCCTACAACGATTCGTATTATTTAGTTACATGGACTTATTTCGAATAAATTGGAAATGGTAATTATTTTCTATCACCGAAATGTGTTAAGATACAAAAATTGATTTACACGTAATTTTATTTTAATGTGTGTGTAATAGGCGCAGGAGTGGCAGTGTGGTAAGTAGCTTGCTTACCAACCACATGGTTCCGGGTTCAGTCTCACTGCGTGGCATCTTGGGCAAGTGTCTTCTGCTATAGCCTCGGGCCAACCAATGCCTTGTGAGTGGATTTGGTAGACGGAAACTGAAAGAAGCCTGTCGTATATATGTATATATATGTATGTGTGTGTGTTTGTCCCCCTAGCATTGCTTGACAACCGATGCTGGTGTGTTTTCATCCCCGTCACTTAGTGGTTCGGCAAGGGAGACTGATAGAATAAGTACTGGGCTTACAAAGAATAAGTCCCGGAGTCAATTTGCTCGACTAAAGGCAGTGCTCCAGCATGGCCGCAGTCAAATGACTGAAACAAGTAAAAGAGTAAAAGAGAGAGAGTAATCTAGACCTCGTATAATACATATATTCGGTGACCTAGTATTAAAAACAAAGTCGAAAAGTCTATTTATTTCACATAATTTCGAAATTTTAAGTGTATTGCGGAGTCTGAAGATATAAATTTTAGAGCTTGATATTTTAACACTCTTATAATTAAAAAGGTTTACAATAGCAAATTCATTCGTAATAATAAATATAAAAAATTAAATGAAGAACGGCAAACGTACTCTAAATTGATTTTTCAAAATTTCAAGTGGGCTACGAAACCTGAGATGTAAATTTAAGAACTTCACATTTTCGCTCTACCCTAATATACATACATACATACATACATACATACATACATACATATGTATATGTATATATATATCTGTATATATATATGTATATATATATATACATATATATATATATATGTATGTATGTATGTATGTATGTATACATGTATGTATACAGCCAGTAGAGATATGTTTGTCCAGTACAATTCAGCACATCCACTCGGTGCCAAAATAGGATACGCCAGAAATGAACTTGCACGCATCCAGGGTAGGTGCAGAAGAACGGAGGACAAGGTAACCCACACTACACGCTTCCTAGATATACTGAAAACCAACGTGTACCCTAGATCCATTGTAAATCGGATTAAGTACCCAAGACGATCAACACGCCAAACACATAGAAAATCCAGCAACACATGCTTCCTTAAAATACCCCATTTTAGCGAGAGAATAACTACATCCATCCGAAAAGCCATAAGAAGAAAAGGGCCTGACATACAACTAGCCCACCCGGTCCCCTCTCTGAGAGGACACCTCACTAAGAAACGAACAAGGGACAACAATCAATGTACATTAACAAACTGTCCCATCCATGACACAGATTTATGCCAACGGGTAAATGTTGTGTATAGAATACACTGTAACAAATGCAACAAGTTATATGTGGGTAGCACAACAAGACCGTTACACGTCCGCAACAAAGAACATCTGAACACGAGAGATACCGGAACACCGACAAAAGCATAACAGTCGCAATTGAGGCCAATGAAAGAAATCTGGGTAATTTAAGAATTAAGGAAGCTATACTCATACACAGGCTAGGGCTCCAAATTAACAACAGGCTGGTGGTTGGTAATCAATACATTATTTAGATACATCTGGAAGCGTGTAGGTTCATTTTTGATAATATGCTCATCTGTAGTTTATAACAAAAAAAAAGAGGAAACAAAAGAAGGGTAAAAAGGAAGCGGTACGTATAATATGTAACTTAGAAGCAGCGCTACAGATGTACCAGCAACAAACGAGATTGAGACATGGCCGACCTCACACACTTCTCTTGGGGAATTCTGGAAGGACCATCGTGAGACCACTGCTGAGACGCTTCTAAAAAATAAAAACGAAAAGCTGTTAGAAAACCGATTATAGCAGCGACTCCATCTAAGAATATCTGAAGAAGGAATATTATACCGAAATATCATATCAGACTACGGGTGACTAAATTACAACACCTATATAGCCCATTGCCTGTATTATAGTACATTATTGTACCATTCAAAACTTTTTATTCTTTATACATACGTGTATATATATATATATATATATATATATATATATTTCTTTTCTGGAAGTGTTTCTGTAGTTCACACTATTTCATTCCGATCAATGAAGCACATCTAATTTTGGTTATATATATATATATGTATGTATATATTCATTGCCCACACACGCACGTGCATATATAAAGTCAATGCCTGCATACAGGTAATACCTTTCACTGAGTGACGTGCAATATATATATATAGTCTATTTTCAGATACTGTCACCGCAATCCTAGGCAATCATCCATGTTCAGGGAAGAATCCAGGCCTCTGACTTAGTACTAGGACCATTCCAGCTAAAACCTATCACGAGCCGAGAGTGTTCCCGCTGATCTGGGAGGATTATAAAGACATTTCGATAAAATATTCGCCGAAGAATCCAAAGTCAGAACAAGTGGATGAAATCCTACTACTTCAATGAGTCGGCTAACGGAAGGAGACAATGTCAGACGGATTGGTTAAGAAGGTGCAGCTGAAGTAACAACTGGGCTGACGGTTGTCCGTTGCAGTTGTCTTGCCTGCTCCTCCATGTCATATTTCACATAAGCTGCATAGGATGTCTTGAAGACCAAAGTATGTGGTTCAATTCTGGCAAGTCAGGGCCCACTCTAACCAAAACCACACCTCCGACATTCTATCACCGATGTAAAGAATACAAGGAAATCAGAAGGAAGCGACGACGAAGATGCTTCATGTATGTGTGCAGATAGATATGCAAATATGTGTGTATAGATAGATTTGTGTATGTGTGCTGGGGTGGACCCAAGGGCTGTGAGAGCACGTGCCTCCTCAAGAAAAGAAGTACGCCCTTCAAAATAATATTATTACGCCCTTTTCTCCTGGAACTGTATTCCCTTTTGACCTTGTGTAAATATGTTTGCAAATTGTATTTTGTTACATGTTATTCTGTGTTCTGAATACTTTTGTTTTAATAAATGTTGCTTACTGCAAGTTATGGATGATTCTTTTATGACTTCATTGCTTTCAGGCTTAGCTTAAGGTATTTTCGCGCCCAACATCACAAAATGCGTCTGAATAAACATTGCCGGACAGCAAATAGAGACTCGGACATTGCTTAGAAAATATTTTTCATTTTTAACCTCGTATATAGTACGCACAAGGGATTTTGACCCTTAGATTTTTTGGGGAAAAATGCGGATTATACACGAGGATTTACAGTATGTGTATGTTACGTACATGCATATTGCTTCTCTTTCTATAAACGCTGTTTTACAACCGCCGTTTCATCCCGTCTTTCACATTTCGAGTTTTTAGGTTGCTGTCTGAACCTTTCTTTTATCTTTAATTTCATAAATTATATTTTAAATTATTCCAATTAAGTCCTGTTTACGGATCTTTCTTGTTTTTCATTTTTCCTCCCATCAAATAATTTTATTCATATTTTATAACTCAAAAAAAAAAATTAAATTAAATCAAAAGAAAGAAAAACCTGAGGGAAATACAGAATCTTTAGAAAAAGAAGCAAATATCTGTTAAGAACAAATAATGTTACAGCGGTTTCATTGCATCAGCATAATTTCATGGTATTTCACATAATTTAAAGAGCTCTCTTAATCTCGTTGCAGCTATACATGTCATGTTTACATCTCGGAGGGCGATTTCAGCAAATATTTATCTATTAAGTGTAAAACTAAACATGATTCAATTTCAACTGAACAGATCAATTATATTAATGCAGCATTTAATCCAGAGATTTATTCAAATTTTAAGTATTGAACATCGTTTTCCTCACATATCAGATATTTATACTCTACACACATTACCCTCCTCTGTCACTCTTTTTATTACTTTCTCTATATGTAGATATATACGTCTGTGTGCATGCACATGACCTTGTTTGCTTACATATTGTAATTTATTTAATTCTGGTGACTTTCCTCAAGCAATTTCTCTTTTTCTCGGTTCTATAACTCTTCTCTCTCTCTCTTTCTCTTTCTGTCTACCTCTGTCTCTCTTTTTCTACTATCTTTGTTCTCAACATTCTTCCTATTTACCTTCTTACCTTTCTTTTTTCCTCCAGTTCTCTCAGAGAACACAATTATCTCTCCACCTCTCCAGTTTTCCACGCATTTGTTCGAGAGCCACCGCTCGAGCACTTAGAATTATATGCCCTTATCTTTCTAGCAACACTCATTAACGCTATTGTTTTGTAGTGTTTTGTTCTCTTATGATTTTGTCGTAAAAGATGTATGCTATCATTTCTGTGTCCTAATTGCGACGACATCACTGTGAACTTTTCATGTTCTTCGTGTCTCGTATCAACTTTTCAATGCCTAACAACCTAATGATTGTTAATCACTGGAGCTAGCAGGATGTCATTCGATATTGAAACCACAGAGATCCTCCAGCAAACAGCTGAAGAGGAGTGAACTTTTGTTTGCTAGATCTCATATTTGTTTTTATCATTTTTACCTGATTTTTTTTGCAACTTTGTATGCTAATACACACCTAGCTTTGTTTTCCTTCATATACACACAAACACGCATATTGCACCTGTAATTTTCAATCTTTACTGCACCACAATCATCTTTGTAGATAGACAGATAAATCAGTGTTAATGTACTTGAGAGAAGAGGTAAAAAGTAGAATTACCTTCTCGGGTAACACTAGCTCATAATGTCTGGTTTCCCTGCTTCAAAGCGTATATATTTCCCACCTGGACGGGATCCCGATCTATCGCAAGATTACTCATTTTTGCAAGAACATGACGCATTACTCGGTCCACAAATCAAAACCACAATTTTATGATCATGAGTCCAACACCCTAAGCATTAAGCCACACACCTCCACTGTACTTGAGAGAGAAGGAAAAGAAATATGTCCACTGATTCTTTGCAAAAGAGATAGGTGAGAAACTTTGAAATTTAAATCAACTGAAATTAATAAAATATAGAAAGTAAGAAAGGAATGAGTAGTAAAGACATTCGTTGGAGAGTACGGCAGACTAGCTCTAGACACTTTTAGGTGTTATTACAACTCTTCAGCATAGTATAGTCTTGTTTGTACTTATCAGTCATTCTAATGCCTAAGGTATATGTTGGTATGTGTAAGGTGGGAGGTAGAATATTGGTTGAGAGATTGGTAGGTTGGTTAGGCAGCGAGCTAGCAGAATCGTTAGCATGCCGGACGAAATGTTTAGCAGTATTTCGTCTGCCGCTACGTTCTGAGTTCAAATTCTGCCGAGGTCGACTTTGCCTTTCATCCTTTCGGGGTATATAAATTAAGTACCAGTTACGCACTGGGGTCGATATAATCGACTTAATCCATTTGTCTGTCTTTGTTTGTCCTCTCTGTGTTTAGCCTCTTGTGAGTAGTAAAGAAATAGGTATTTCGTCTGTCGCTACGTTCTGAGTTTAAATTCCGCCGAGGTCGACTTTGCCTTTCATCCTTTCGAGGTCGATTAAATAAGGACCAGCTACGCACTG
Organism: Octopus sinensis; assembly: GCF_006345805.1. Lineage (NCBI taxonomy): Eukaryota > Metazoa > Mollusca > Cephalopoda > Octopoda > Octopodidae > Octopus > Octopus sinensis. The sequence continues at coordinate 62,303,654 of NC_043008.1, forward strand.
GGGTCGATGTAATCGACTTAATCCGTTTGTCTGTCCTTGTTTGTCCCCTCTGTGTTTAGCCCCTTGTGGGTAGTAAAGAAATAGAAATAGGTATTTCGCCTGTCTTCTGAGTTCAAATTCCGTTTAGGTCGACTTTGCCTTTCATCCTTTTATCCTTTCGTTGTCGATAAATTAAGTACCAGTTGTGTACTGGAATCGATTTAATCGACTGGCCCCTCCTCTCCCAAAATTTCGGGCCTTATGCCTAGAGTAGAAAAAGATAGGTAATTTGGTTGGTTGGTAGATAAGTAGGTAGGGATATAGGTATGTAGGTTAGTAATTTGGTAAATAGTTATATGGCTGGATTGGTAGTTTATGACATAGGTAATGGTGGGATGTAAACAAAAAGAGGATAGGTAGGGAGACAGTCAAGTAGGTATGGAGGAAGTCATGTTGGTATGGAGATAATTAGTTCTATACATCAACATGTAGGTAAATAGGTAGGGAGGAAGGTAAGTTAAAAAGTAAGGTAAGTGAAAAGTAAGGTTAGTGAAAAGGTAGTTCGGTAGATAGGCATATATTTACACATGTATTCATTTAAACACAGACAGACTGACAAGCTGACTGGGAGACAGACATGCACGTAGGTACACAAAAGAAATTATAACTATACACGTAAGACAAATACATGGGATACGCTGCTGTAGTAATCAAACTGACTATGAGTTTAAATGTAGAAAAGCTGGAAGATATTGCCATTAATTTATAATGAATGGATGATGTATAAGTTCGTTAAGATATAAGAGAAAACAGTACGCAGATTTCCAAAGTCAAAGGGAGACTATATTTTGATGAAAAGGAGAAAATTAGCTGCCAATAGCTATTTGTTAAAGGATTTGTTTGATGGTAGTCTGAAGACAGATGCGGTATTATTCTAGCCAAGGGGAGCACATGATATATGACTGCATTTAACCAGTAGATTTCTTATAAAAAAATGGATATACCATTACAAGCATATCAGTGCCAAAATGTTTCTTATATAATTCTTCAGAAAATTTTTTTGAATTAAAGAAAATATCAAGGAAAAATTGCTTTTAGAGTCATATATATTACATATAAGATTATGAGCTGCCTTGATTATACATTGTTTTTTTAAATTATTATTTAGAGTACCACTTGGTAGTAATACAGGTTCTTTGTGTTTTGAGTTCAAATCTTGTTAATGGTAGCTTTGCCGCCATAAAGGGTATTTGGTCATCATCATCATCATCATCGTCATCGTCGTCATTAAGGTGGTGTGGTGATCTCACAGAATTGTTATCATGTCAGACAAAATGCTTAGCGGCATTTCTTCTGCCTTTATGTTCTGAGTTCAAATGCCACCATAGTCAACTACACTTTTCATCCCTCTGGGATCAATGAAATAAGTGCCATTCAAGCACTAGGGTTAAAGTAACTGTCTAATCAGCCTCCCACAAAATTTCAGTTTGTGCCTATAACAAAAAGGATTATTATTATTATTACTATTATTATTATTATTATTATTATTATTATTATTATTATTATTATTATATTATTATTATTATTGAGAAGTTAAATATTGTGTGTCTATTTAAGTTATGTTTGTGTTGTTGTTTTAAAAACAATCTGACTATAGACATATCTACATTTAAAAAATATTCATCTGGTAAAGGCGTTACACATTGTGTAGTAGTCAGAGGTCAGGCTTATGCCCGTTAGATCAGGGTTTTGGTTCTCAGATCAGGTAGAATGTTGTGCGCTTTGGCAAAGAGCTTCATTTCATATTACTCCATCCACTCAACCGCAAAATGAGAAGTAATGGCAGTTGAAACTTAAACTTTGTGATGGATTAGCATCTCACAGATTGGATCTCATTCAGGACATACTCTTGTAATCTCGTTTGCCACAGAAATCAAGAGAAGCTCTGGATTCATGAGCCTGGAGGCTCAAAGCAGACATGTCGACTTAAAATATTTCGATATTCTGAACTAAATTTCTACATATGTTTTCTTCCTATTCCTTAAGAGGGTATAATGTAATTTAAGAGTGATTTGGCTATTAATTTCTAAGAAGAAAGAACACTGTATAGGAGATTTTTACGTTTATATATTTGTTTTGCAAGATTCTTGATGTGAAATCATGTGTTGAAACATATATTGTTGTATTTAGGAATGGTCATTTTGCCAGTTTAGCCAATAAAAACACACGCACTATATATTTGGTGTTAATTTGCTTCAGCTTTATTTATTTTTTACATTAATCTTAATCTTATTTCAACCAAAGTTCTTTCGTCACACTTCTGTGATCTCATCAGTGGCCCTTTACTTTCTTCTTTCTTATTTGCGTGTCTCTCCTTACTAACGATCAGCCGTTTTGTATTTTGTATTCTTATTGTATGTGTCTTTATTTGCACATGCGTATACCCCTATGTGTGTGTATGTTTAGTTCGTGTGTGTGTGGTGGGGAGTGCCTCTATTATCTGTATCTCCTGTTTATACACGTTCGTGTAATTTGTTTTTGTTTATTTTGTTCATGTGTTTATACTTCTGGCCAAAATAAGATTAAGATTAATGCAAAAAATATATAAAGCTGAAGCAAATTAACACCAAATATATAGTGCATGCGTTTTTATTGGCTAAACTGGCAAAATGACCACCCCTAAATACAACAATATGTATAGGAAATTTTATGCCATAGTTAACAGTGATCAGCTGGAAAAATATGAAATATATATCTAAATTGATGAGAATATCTAAGTTGATACACTGAGAGTAAAAGTATATAACATCAATACTGGAGGTGATGAGTTAATCTAACTCCAGATTATCAAATATAGAAGACTAGCAGTATAACCCGGCTTTGCCCGGGATTAAGTTCGGATTATTAAGATAATCAAGTTCTTTATTTCAAACCAAACTAAGTAACATCGACGTCAAATATGGGCGAAAACTGTTGAAATTGGTTTATATACATATACATACATATATATATATATTATATATATATATATATATATATATATATATATATATATATATTATATATATATATATATAAACTTACTTGGAGAAAAGAAACGGAACGACGCGAGGGCGCTTAGTCATACAATAATTTAATAAATAAAATATATGTATACATACATACATACATATATGTACGTACCTACATCTACATGTATATATACATGCATATATATATATATATATGAGTACAGGACACCACAAATAAACGTAGAACTCAACGAGAAACGAAAGCATAAAAACAAACTAGGAAACGGACTTTTTTTAACAACGAAAATTCAGAGTACAAGACAAACAATACAAGGAATATTCCCCTTCATCAGCTGTCCCTGGTTCGACTCAATGCGTGTTTCGAAGGTAAGGACAGAACACGATCCGGTCGAACCAATCCTTCCTGCAAAAGAATTAAATAAAATTTCTTTGCAGAGGGATAAAAACAAGGAAAGAAAAAATGTGACAAGAACAGGACGTAAAAGCAATACAAATAAAAATACAAATACAAATAAAAATACAAATACAAAATAAAAATACAAATACAAATAAAAATACAGTACACATAAAGAATAAAAACAGGACAATGAAACCAACATTGAGGGCTTTTTTTAAGCCCAGACGATGGAAAATTCGGAGCGCAAGAAAAAGTCGTGTTGACTTGTATGGGCAACACACATACACATACGTACGTACACATATTGCCTACATGTTCGTGTGTGTGTGGGGGGGTTTGCCCGTATATCAACAAAACACTTTTTTCCTCAATGGAAAAAACAACAACAAAAGTCTTAACAAAAACTTACTCGTCGCTTGAAGGGGACTTAACTCCTGTTTACAAACAATGGTGATTTCTCCGACTTGAAAATTGTTAAAAGTTTTGGTTGAAAATTTATTTTTACTGCTATTCGCTGGTAAAAATAAGTTGACGAAAATACAGCTAGGATCATGACGAATGTCCTCCTAAAATTGGAACGACATGCGTGCTAATTTGTGGACGTGCATAAATTACATTCACGTACACACACACACACATCCTGCCTTTTATATATACAGATGAAAGCTTGATGAAGAGGGGGACAACAGGCAGTTTGGTTGGTAGTTATGCTAGTAAATTATCCCCCCAAACAATACTGATCTCAAGAGCAACAAGTTTACACTTTCTAGAGCTCTCAATAATGAGACCACTGATATGTCACATATAAAATTGGTATTTATTGGATAGAACTGAACAGGGAAATTATACTGCCAGTCACAAAGAATTAAGAGGAAGGATAAAGAAAGAGCAAGAGAAAGGCTAATAAAAAAGAATATGAGAAAAACATAAATTGGTAGGCAAGGTGATCCTTTATTACAATATTAAGTGATTTTTCATCAGTATATTTAGGTTGATGTCTTAAAATATTAAGATAAATTTCCATCAGTAATAAACAAAAGGTATCAAATGATTAATATATCAGGTTGTTGCCAGTGATAAATATTCTTTTTTGTAGTACATTGTGCAGCATTTAATTTTCAGCCCTAATTTAACCCTGTTTGCGTTGACCTGTGGAAAAACAAAAGCAAAAGTATTCCTGCCAGAATCATCTATCAATTACATCTATTATTTACATCTATTTCAGGCGGCGAGCTGGCAGAAATGTTAGCACGCCGGGCGAAATGCGTAGCTGTATTTCGTCTGCCGTTACGTTCTGAGTTCAAATTCTGCCGAGGTTGATTTTGCCTTTCATCCTTTCGGGGTCGATAAACTAAGGACCAGTTACGCACTGGGGTCGATGTAATCAACTTAATACCTATGTCTGTCCTTGTTTGTCCCCTCTGTGTTTAGCCCCTTGTTGGTAGTAAAGAAATATATTTACATCTATTATTTACGTCTATTATTTACATAGTGTATCAAAGACTCAATTCTTCAATACATCTGCCTTACAGTATTCTCTGTTTGTGGTATTCTGCATAACAGTCATCAAACATGTCCCCTCCCCCCATGCACAAACAGACATAGATTCTGTGATATACAAATACAAACATACGTTATCCCTTTCTCCCTCTTCTCCTCCCCACATCGCTCTATAATTTGTGATTTACAAGATCAGGATTATATTTCTTTTACTCTTTTACTTGTTTTAATCATTTGACTGTGGCCATGCTGGAGCATTACCTTTAGTCAAGCAAATCGGCCCCAGGACTTATTCTTTGGAAGCCTAGAACTTATTTTATCAGTCCATTTTGCTGAACCGCTAAGCTATGATGAGGTAAAAACACCAGAATCGGTTGTCAAGTGATGTGGGGGGGACAAACAGACACACAAACATACACACACACACACACACACACATATATATATATATATACATATATACGACGTGCTTCTTTTAGTTTCCGTCTACCAAATCCACTCACAAGTCATTGGTCGACCCAAGGCTATAGTAGAATACACTTGCCCAAGGTGCCACACAGTAGGACTGAACCCAGAAACGTGAGGGTGGTAAACAAGCTACTTACCACACAGCCACTCCTACACCTATCAGCTATTTCTATCAGCTATTTCTTGAACATGTTTGAGTGGAATGACATTAGGATACCATTTCTAGCAGGTGAAGTGATTGCATAGAGGTTTCTTCTTTGGTTCTTTAAATCAGCATATTGAGGTGCTTCCTTTGGAAACCATCGTCCATTAGCAGATGTCACAGTTACAAAATATAAATGAAGAATAATTGCCTATACTAGGCTTGAACCTGTGTCACACAGCTGCATACCATTCTAAAACACTTACTTTTCTATAACTAATATAGTTTCTACTGATTTCAAGAAATGCTGCAGAATATACAGCATCAACAGACTTTCGGCTAAAACATTCTACAAAATTTCCATTCCCACTTAAAGCATTTTGTATTGTATCTTCATTCATTATTGAGGTCATGCAGGGGTCACATTAAATCAAATTCTCTTCCCTTCCCTGTTAAATATCCTGCTTATTATGCACAGTGAACATTGAGACGATCTAAGAAATATGATATTGCACAGATATGAAGCAACTGTGATTCCACAAATCACATATAAAGATTATTTCAGTGATTGGTTGAAAGATTAGGCAAGTTGTAATCTCTTAACCGAAAATCAAATTTATTTAGTTTCCTGAAAAATATCATTACAGAAAGATCTCTAGATTTCATAAACGTTGCAATCAGATTGTTGCAAATGTCAGGTCATTAAATTATAAACGGCCAACAATTACAGCCAGATTGTGTTGGACAGACCAAATATCTTCTTACTTTGTTGAATAACAGAATAAGGAAGCAGTTGATATTAGGCAGCTCTAACACTTGTGACAGCAATTTGCATAAGACAGCCTGATGTTCTCTCATGCAAAACCTCCTTGCTCCTTAAAGAGTGCATTTTCAAATTAAAAT
>NC_043008.1:62320074-62337574 GCF_006345805.1 Octopus sinensis
GGGTGTGGGTAAAATATTCTTTAGCTGACTAATAATTGTATTTCTCTTTTTCTGTGTATTTTGTTTTCATCTCTTCCTCTTAATTTTAGGCAAGTGAGCCCAGTATTATAGCATGTTCAATATGACTGTCTGTATGTCTATCTCTCTATCTATCTATCTATCTATCTATCTATCTATCTATCTATCTATCTATCTATCTATCTATCTATTATCTATTTACCTACCTATCTATATTTCTATCTATCTACATATACATCTATTTTTTAATTTTTATTTTTATTTTCCTTTTTTTATCCCCCAAAAGAAAAGCTCTACTTTGTAATTTGTCCCCTCTGTGTTCAGCCCTGTGTGGCTAATAAAGAAACATATCTATCTATCTATCTATCTATCTATCTATATCTCTATCACAATGGACGGACGCTAGTCATATCGGCTCCAAGTAAGTTGGCCACTTTTACATGTTTAAAACTCCTTGTTGTCAAATATTTTGTTTTAATCGTTGTGCAAATTCATTCACTAAAAAACCTGAGAATTATTCACGTAGAATTCCGCCCCTGTATGGGCGAAATTACAAAAAAACTTTCAAAACTTTCGTGGGTTTTTTAGCCATTTTTCATTTTGAAAATGGCAACTAAAACCACGTGGCTAGCCCGCCAGTCATGCAGAACGGTAGCAAAACACTACTATTGCTACCACTAGCTGCTAAACATCGCAGCGTGAACACCGCTGTCACCACCATCACCACCACCACACAACAACACAACAAATCTAACGTCGCATTCACCATCGCCGCGACCAAAGACATTAACTTAGATTTCCCCTCACTCCCCCACCACTTGTTGATGATAAAGGGACAGAGAAGGGATTTCAAAAATGAATACAAACGAAAACATGAATGCCAGCACCACCACCATCACCACCAACAACAACAACAACGAAATTGGCACAAAGCCGCCTACCAAAGACAACACCGCCACACCAACACCACACACTACTACGACGTCAAATGCTACATCCCAGCCTTCTGCTGCTAATACCGCCAACACCAACACCACTACCATGACTTCAATTAACACTGCCACAATTAACACTTCTACTGCCAAATTCAAAACGAATTTTGCGGACGTAACAAAACAAAAAAGAACAATTGTAACATTCACCACACAGAGATAAACCGCACAAAGGCACTCTTCTCCAAAGAAGGAGACAAATTGCACCTTCATATTCCACAACACATCGTGGAAAACACGCAAAAAAAACAATAATTTATAAAGTAATAAACAAAAAAACAAGAAGAACAGAAATGCACCGCAGGAAAAAATCGATAAATGCCTTCGTCCTGTATGGGACTCCAAGGAATATATCAGTTGGGGAAACAAATTTGGTACAGTCCAAGTACGTTTCCTCAACGAAAGTTTAGCAAAACGTTTTTTCCACATTGGAACTACATCGGACGACTTGGTAATGATACCAGTCTATTTAAACAAAAGGGTCACGAAAGTCCAAATAAAAAACATACCATTTGATGTCGAAACACAATGGGTGGTCTCTGCCATCTGCTTTGAAATGTCAGAGACAATGTCAGAGACAAACATCCTGGAAATCGCGGTTCTAGGAGAGAAAGACTATGTGGGCAATCAATCGAATTCCTGCTTCAATTGGATGAAGCAGCAAGAGAGAAGATACCCACCGCTATAGAACTGCCAGGAGGCTACAAACTCTATATAGTGGTAGAGGGCAGGCGACCACGCTGCTATTTGTGTGGAAGCGAAACACACTTGAAAAAGACGTGCCCAACCACTGCACACCAGAGCAACAACAACAACCACTACCACAACCAAAGCACTCCGGAAAAAAAGCTCTACTACCCACCACCACCATCAACACAGAAGACGACAAGAGAAGCACACCAAGCTAATCCGTCATCAACCAAAAACCACTCGACACCTGGAAAATACCAACACTACCATCAACAGCAAACCCAAAGGAACAGAAAACAAAGAAAACACACACAAACTGATCCCCCATCCCTTATACCGCACTCAACACACACAAACACTCAACAACCAACAACAACGAAAAACAACACAACCACTTACACAGACATACATAGAAGCCCACAACATACCCCTACCCCCTTCTGATTCCTCAGAATTTCGTCGGAAGACGAAACCAGTGAGGAATGGCAAATAGCTACAAAAAGAAGGAAAATAAAGAGCAGAAACACAACCAAACCAAATGCAAACACGAACAAAGCAGGGGAAATACATCTCCCGAAGACATTTCAAAACCCAACGCAAACACAAGCCACACCAACACCACAAAAACATATACAGCAACATGCTCACAGCCATAGACACCAAAAACACAAATTTGATGGAATACATCCAATCAAAAACAAACATAACAGAAGATGACATAAAAAAAACAACCACCCATACACAACACCACCAGACCACATCAAAATAATACACATCTCCAAAAGTCTGCACCACACACTCAAAGGCATTTTCCCCAGTGCGGTTGGTAATGCCAAAAATATCTCACAAAGAAACTGTACTGGGATCTTCTCGAGGACAAACCAACGGAGGAGAAAGCAAAACTTTCGAGCAGTAAGTAACCCTCTGTATTCTAATTCATTAGAACTATGATCAAGATTGGTTGTGTAAATGCGCGTGGCTTGGGGTCCCCTTGGAACAAGGGTACCTCTTAAATGACATAAAGTCACATAAGTTAGAAATCATAGCCATAAGCGAGACCAGACTCCACAATCCGCGGGCCCTAAAGACCATGTTTGGCGGACAGTTCAACATTTATTTTTCCCCCTGTCTGCCGAGAATGGGCGGTAGTGGCACCGCGGTACTTTTTCACAAGAGTCTGGATCTCAATGTAAGGACAATATTCGTAGACCCGGAGGGTAGACTGGTCGTCCTGGATGTCGACGGCAGCAATGGGTGCGCTTTTCGGCTCGTATCAGTTTACGCACCGCCCTTAACAGGTCGGGCGGATTTCTTTCAACGTCTATAAGTTTTCTTGGGAACGTCTCGTCCTTTACTCTTAGTGGGGGATTGGAATGCTACCTTGGACACGCATGTAGACTACGTGGGTAGAGATAGGAATAGACGGGGATGCAAATGCCTCAGAGACCTGCTCAGACGCTTTCAACTGTCTGACAGGTTTCGACTAGACCACCCGAATGCGCCAACGTGGACATGGAGCAACCGCATCGGGTCGTCGAGATCGTATCTAGATAGGATACTGTGTAGGACAGTAGATAGAGATAGCATAGGATGTCCACAATTCCACATAGTCAGCTACACGGATCACAAACTTGTGACATGTACGCTAGACTTAGGTAAGACACTTAGGCAGGGTCCCGGATACTGGAAACTAAACGCGTCTTTCCCATCGAGACAAGTTTTCAGAGACCGGATTAGCACACTAGTAAAGAGGGCTTTGACGGGAGCCATCATCAACAACAAATGTGGTTTGCCCTCAAGAGAGCAGTAAAAGCAGAAGCGATTAGGTACAGCAAAGCACTAGCCATAGATAGAATAGAGTAGAGGGTGAGCTAGTTAAGAAGCTAGAAGAGGCAATTAGAAGCGGCATCGCATCCGACGTTTTGGCGGCGAGGTTGGCCCTCGACCAACACTTCAACGCCAAACACGAAGGATGTGCTGTCAGAGCTAGGATGCGTGCTCTAAGGAACGAAGGTGTTGGAGCCGCGAGAGAGGCCCGGGTGCAGAGGCGCAACAGGGCAACAAAGCCACCATTCGGTCACTGGTAGATGAACAGGGGCGCGAATTGCTCGAGCCAAGTAAAATGTGTGAGGCCTTTCAGCAGCATTTTGCCCGACTGTTCGGAACGAGTGGAGGGCAAGAACGTAGGGTGGACTTCAGTGCCTACCTACATAGCCTACCACGACGACTCTCGACAAGAAAGGCAGGGTGCTGCGAAGGTGCCATCACGGCGGCGGAAGTGCGGGAAGTGATGGCAGAATGCTCGAGGGACAAATCACCGGGTTTGGATGGTCTACCCTACGAGCTTTACAATTGTATGCCAGACTTGTTTGGAGATCTCTTGGCGGCGGTGTACTGCAACTGCAGCAAAACGGGAGCATTCCTGGTTTTGTGAGCCGAGGAGCCGTAACACTGCTGAAGAAAGATCTAAACAAGGGAAATGTAATAGATAACTTTAGGCCATCACTCTGCTTAATGCAGACTTGAAAATTTTGGCCAAGGTGCTAGCCAAGAGGTTGGCGCTTGTCATCGAGAAACTGGTCGACAAGCGCAAACATGCGCCGTGCCAGGCCGGACCATCCATGACAACCTCCATCTGATGCGCTACATCATAGACAGGGTAGTTAACGAACCTGGCATGGGTGGGGCCCTGATCAACTTGATCAATCAAAAGCCTTTGATAGGGTAGACCATCGATACTTGGAGGCAGTCCTGAGAGCGGCTGGTTTCGGTCCCGTCTTCCGCGGCTGGATAGCTGCCTTGTACAGAGGCATCCGTTCGGTAATTCGCGTAAATGGACATCTATCGAGACCTTTCGACATTGCACGTTCGGTCCGTCAGGGATGCCCCCTCTCGGCGCTTCTATACGTATTGACTCTTGAGCCACTACTGCGGAAGCTGGCGACTCTAAGGGGCATCCCGCGAGAATTGGGATGCGGGACGAGCGTGTCTGCATACGCGGACGACGTCACCGTCATAGTGTCTAGCCACGAGCACATCGAGCTGGTCGGTGAGACACTGAAAAACTACGAAGCGGTGACAGGAGCGAAAATCAACCGGGAAAAGTCAGTGGGCTTGCGACTAGGCACCTGGAGAAGCAAGCCCATGCCGTCCACCAGCGCCTCCGTCGTGGGACGCTGGACCGACGGCCCGGTTGAGTTGCTCGGGGTCTGGTTTGGTCCGGACCTCCAAGTGGAGAAGAACTGGAACGAGATAACGAGTAGGGTGGTCACTCTCGCCCGGCAATGGGCCGAGAGGAAACTGTCCCTAAAAGGTCGAGCGGAGGTGGCGAACACGTACATCGCGTCCGTCATCTACTACCGCCTGACCGTCGTACCTTGTCCCGACCCTACCATCACCAAACTACAACGCATCCTCTTTCGCTTCTTGTGGAAAGGATGCGTCCCGATGGTCAGGCGATCCATTTGCTGTCAACACCCGTTAAAAGGAGGGCTGGGCATGCCGTGGTTGATGATGCGCAGACACGCGCTGAGACTGCGACATCTCTGGCTCTATGTAGACGACGGTGAACAGGTGTGGTCGCCGTTTGTGAGGCACGCTTTCCCGCAGCTCGTCTCCATGACCGAACTGCAGTCGTGGATCAAAAAAGAGGCCGAGAAGGGCGAATGGCACCGCGAGTGTCGCGTTGCTCTCAAGCAACTCTGCCGTCCTGGGTCGACCTTAAGTGACTTCAACACAACCAAAGCATTCTATAGGGGTTTAGTGGAGGGGAGGTACGACGACGAGCTCGGGGCGAACCTGGACGTCGACGAGGAGTACCTGACCCGCCTGTTCGGGACGACTTTCGGGCCAGGGCCCATGGACAACTTCCAGAGATCCCTGGCCTGGCAGTGCTACCGAGAAGCGCTACCCGTTCGGGATAAGCTCTACAGACACGGCTCGAGAAACACGGGGCCGACCTGCCCGAGATGCGGTCAGAGCGACGAAACCGTTCTGCACGCACTCGTTCAGTGTCCAACAATTTCCGACCTGTGGGCTTATGTCGAACAACTGCTGTCACGTGTGGGACGAGTCGGTTTTCAGCTGAGTCTATCGTCAATATTGTCACGCCTCCTTCCTTCAAACGGGAAGGAAGAGCTATTTTCATCATCCTTGTGGCTATGGCGAAAGAATGTATCTGGTGGACGCGTCTGAAAGGATTGGAGACAAACACTTTCCTCTCTGGTCAATCTCTCATCAACTTCTTCAAGTACCACTTGAAAAGGAAAGTGAGAGTAGAGAGGCAAGTTTTGTCTAGCGAATATTTTAAAAAAGATGGGTGAATGTAGCAAGAATGGCACGTATGAATGACGAAGCCACCTTGAGCATAGTCCTATGAACCCAGAAATCGAAAACAGAGAGTTGCTTATTTGCAAAAAAAAAAAAAAAAAAAAGAAATATAAAATGTGACTTCATTGACCGAGGTTACCGTGGTCTTTTCTGCAGGCTTTTCTTTCCACGGGTAAACCTCACCTGTCCTCCCCTTTACACTTCATATTGACATTTCTGTGATAACGATCCCTATTGATCATTTTTTTTTTCCTCCCCCCCCCCCCTTTTTTTTTTTTTTTTTTAACCCCCCTTATTTTTGTCCTCTTTCTCTCCTTTTACGATCCCTTTTGATCGAACCTCCCCCTTCCTTTTTTTTTTTTTTTTTTTTTTAATACCTTCAAAAGAAAAGCTCTACCTTGTAATTTGTTCTATCTGTGTGCAGCCCTGTGTGGCTAATAAAGAAACATATCTATCTATCTATCTATCTATTTATCTATCTATCTATCTGTCTATCTATACTTAATTTATCGACCCTGAAAGGATGAAAAGCAACGTCAACCTCGGCGAAATTTGAACTCAGAACATAACGGCAGACGAAATACCGATAAGCATTTCACCCAGCGTGCTAACGTTTCTGCCAGCTCGCCACCTATCTATCTACTTATCTATCTATCCATCTATCCAGCCATCCAACTACCCATCCATCCATCCATCCATCCATCCATCCATCCATCTATCTATCTATCTATCTATCTATCTATCTATCTATCTATCTATCTATCTATCTATCTATCTATCTATCTATCTATCTATCTATCCATCTATCTACCTATGTATGTATCTAGCTAGCTAGCTATCTGTATATCTCTCCATCTTCTGCACATATACTCTCACATTCATTAGCCTGTGTGTTTACACATGTATGCTGGTGGCATGTAAAAAGCACCCAACTCACTCTGTTGGCATTAGGAAGGGCATCCAGCCATAAAAACCATTCCACAACAGACAATTAGAGTGTGGACTACTCCAAGCTAACCAGTTCCATATTAAACCATCCAATCCATGCTAGCATGAAGGTGGATGTTAAACGACAACGACGATGAGGAAGATGTGTGTGTATGTGTGTTTGTTGTTCATGTGTATGTGTATTTGTTGTTCATGTGTCTTCATATTACACTATTTTAGCAACGATGGGGGACAGGCTTACGTGTCTTGTAACCAAAAAACCTTACATCTCAGCAATTTTGATGCATGAAACCAATAGAATAATATACATCTACATATAAAATCTAAGTGTTGGTGATAGGAAAGGCATGTGGACACAGAATGTTTGGGAAATTGCCTCAAAATGACTCATCCAACAAAGGAAAAATGGGACATTGTAGATGGAAAACATTCTTTCTACTCTCTTATTCTCTTAATGCTTGTAGAATTTGTTGGTTTAGTCAAACAAATCAACCCCAGTAGTTATTCTATATCTGCTACTTATTTTAAAGGTCACTTTTGCTGCACTTTTTGGTTACAAGGGATATCAACAAGAAGTGAGTTTGAGGTGGTGGGAAAACCAAAGCAAACACATACATACCCATATACTTATAAGCTATATAATATATATATAGTTATATACAGTTAGTAGGTGAACACAGTGAAGGTGCATGGCTCAGTAGTTACAGTATCGAACTTACGACCGTGAGATTGTGAGCTCGAATCACGGACTGGGATGTGCATTGTGTTCTTGAGCAAAACACTTTATTTCATGTTGCTCCAGTTTACTCAGCTGTAGAAATGAGTTGTGACATCACTGGTGCCATGCTGAATCAGCCTTTGCCTTCCCTTGGATAACATCAGGGGCATGGAGAGGTGAGGCTGGTATGCATGGACGACTGCTGGTCTTCCATAAACAACCTTGCCGGAACTTGTGCCTCAGAGGGTAACTTTCTAGGCACAATCCCATGGTCATTCATGACTGAAGGGGGTCTTCGAGGTGAAAGCAAAATAACCTCTGTATACATAATAGAGAATTGCTCCAATGGATGGGAAATTAAACTCCAACCTCTTGATCCAGAACTGGTGTAAATATATATCTCAAGCCTACCTTTGTTTATTTTATCTGTCACCTCTCCCTCTATATATACATACATATACATATGAGTATATATATAAATATATATATACATATGAGTATGTATATATATATATATATATGTATGAGTATATGTATATATATATATATATATATATATATAGAATAGTGGGACAACAATGCACCAATACACTCACCGGTAAAATTTCCACTTATTTCTTATTTTTATTTTCTTAAAATTTTCGTTCCGTCTTGCAACCTTTTCAATAGTCTTGAGAGTCAAGGCTATTGAAAAGGTTGCAAGACAACGAAACTGGTGAGTGTGTTACATCATAAGGCACAAAAAGAAAATGACTCTCACCAGGCACAACAGAATATGATTCAACATACAAACTCATATAAAGAATTTTGCAAACCAAATCTCAAAACGAAATAATGCACCAATATTTACTGAAAATAGCAGTCAATAATATATGACGCCATAGCAAAGCTTCATTGCATGTATACTGGCAAAGATGTTTGCATGCAGCAAACATAAGAAATATGATTTTACCGGTGGGAAGAACATAAGATAAATGTACAACCCAGATATGGGTATTCTAGGACCTAGGTTTTGAACTCTCCAAAATATGTTTGTTAACGTAAATTTGATTAGTTCTCCTCGGCTAGATTCACCAAGACAAAATTTTGAATGTTGCTACACCAGTGCCAGTATACTCACCTGAATGCATAAGCCGTTAACAGAACCGAGAACAGTGAAAATGATTTCAAAGAAAAAATTATCTAATAGTGCAATACAATAGTATTGCTATCCAGTAAAACAAAACTCCATAAGGCTAAAATATAAATATAGAATAGTGATACAACAATGCACTAATATTTACTGGAAATAGCAGTTGATAACACTGGTCTATAAGGTTTTTGGTGTTTAGGAAAGAGACATCATTTCTATACAAAATCAGTCTCCTGATATCCAAATATAACCTTCTTTTTGACCTATCAGATCTAGTTTTTATGTTATTGAACATTCCTATAGTCATAATATATGTGTGTACGTCCAGTACCTTATTCTAATTTTTTTCTTTTTTCCATACTGTTTAGATGTGGTGAACTTTTTTCCATACATTTTAGATGTGGTGAACTAAGCAATAGAAAATGAGCAAGATGCCCTCTTCAAGAAAGTGTTGCACTAATTCTCCAAATGTGTTTTGTTATGTTTCTAGAGAATAAATATTACCTGAAAATCGAAAAAGCATCACTGATTTTGTTGAGAGTATATGGCATATTTTGGGGTCAAGCTGGAAGACCAAGATAGATATTGGGCACCGTGTAGTGTCATAGTGTCTGCAAATAATGTACAGAACATTTGCAACAATGGACTAAAGAGACAAGGAAAAGTATGAGGTTTGCTATACCAATGATATGGTGGGAGCCCTATAATAACGTAGACAACTGTTATTTTTGTGAACTAAATCTGAGTGGGTATTAAATGGAAAAATTGACAAACGCTTGTCTATTCTAATCTTGCCTCTGCTATTAGACCGGTTCCACACAGTGAAGAGCTCCCTGTTCCTGCCTTCAATGTCTTGCATCAGATAACTTCACCCTCAGCCAAAGAAGATTCAACATCTGAATATGATATTAGAGATCAAAAATTTTCAGTTGAGACTTTACCTCAGCTATTCTCCCAGGTAGAGCTGAATGATTATGACTTGAATTTCCCTAAAATTCTACAAAACTGTTGGCTGCTCGACTGAAGGAGAAGAATCTTCTAGAGAATGGTATCTGTATAAGCTGTTACTGGAATCTGCACGAAGAGTTCCTTTCTTTCTTTCTTCACAAAAGAGGAAGAGCTGGTTTATTGCAGAGATGTAGGTGGGCTTCTTAATAAACTTGGGATTGAGAAATACAAACCAGAAGAATGGCATCTTTTCATAGACATTTCTAAGCATAGTTTAAAATGTGTATTGTTGCACAGCGGAAATGCATATGGCTCTGCCCACTCAGCCATTCAACTACTCTGAAGATAAAAGATAAAGAAATTAAGTTGATTTTAGAGAAGACACTGTATCATGATCATAAATGGGTCATCTGCTTTGACTTAAAGATGGTGAATTTTCTCATGGAACAGCAATCTAGTTATACGAAATAGCCATACTTTCTTTGCAAATGGGACAATAGAGAAAAACTGGTCACCTCAAACAAATTTGGCTCCATGTAGAGCTGCCAATATATTGGAAGAATCTTTAGTTGAGTGAGATAAAATCATTATCCCCTATTTGCACATCAAACTTCGATTGATCAAGCAATTTGTCAAAGCTCTCAGCAAAAATGGCAAATGCTTCAAGTATATCTGCAGTGTATTTCCAGACTTGACAATTGAAAAAATGAAAGCAGGGATTTTTGATAGACAACAGATCCGTAAGTTCTAGAAGGACACAAATTTCATGAAAACAATGAGTGAAAATGAAGCATCAGCTTGGTTAGCCTTTGCAGAAGTCCTGCAAAATTTCCTTGGGAAACAAAGTGAAAACTATAAAAACCTTGTTACCAATTTGATATCAGCTTTTCGTGATATTAGCGTGAATATGAGCATCAAAATGCATCATCTTTTTAGTTATCTTGATCGTTTTCCTGAGAATCTTGGAGATCTTAGCAATGAACAAGGTGAACGATTCCATCAGGACATCAAGTTGATGGAAACTTGGTACCAAGGACGTTGGGATGCTGTGATTATGGCAGACTATTACTGGTGTTTAAAACAAGATACTCCTGTTGCTCAATATTTATGGTGCACAAAGAAGCGTAAATTTATTCCTTGAAATTTCTACCAAAAATCTTTGCCAATGTCCATTTTGAATTTTGAATTTTCATTTTTACTTTGTTTTGTTTTTGTGTTATGCTCTCTTTATTGATTCATATTATATACTTCTTGTAGGAATAAAATGCTTATTCTATCAGGTCTAGTAAGAAAACTAGACCTTATAGAGAAAAACTGAAGTTATTTTTGAATTTAGCAGGCAAAGTCACTTAAGAATTCATTGAAATATTCCAAGCACAAGACAATTATTTTTTGTTGCCCCGTATAAAATGATGCTATGGTAAAGCTTCACTGTATATATATAAATGTATGTATGTGTGCATGTTATATGTATGTATGGATGGATGGAGGGAGAGAGGGAGAGATATAAATCTCTATTGATGCACCAGAAGCAACAAATGATAGAACTCAATACAAATTTAGAGTATTCTTTATTACATAATAACTGAAAGGCTTTGCTTTCTAGTATTCAGAGTTGCCTGATTTCGATCTTCAGCTGGCAAATCTAGTCTGGATTTCCTTTAAATATCTATTGTTTGAATGTTTTCAGAGATATGATATGAAAGCTTGAAGGAAACATTTAGCTTTATGTTCTTTTATTTAGTAAACTTTGCGAACAACATGTGTGAAAAACAGCCACTTAAAGCTCATGCTTTTGATTTCCTTTCTGGTTCTCATGGTGATATAATTGTAAATATATCATAAACTCCATACAGTTGAAATGAAAGAACATAATGATAAGTGTTTCATTCAAATTTTTATTTCATATTTCACAAAAATATTCAGATAATAAATGGTCAGAAGAAAACAAGGCACAGCTTACAAGAAGATGTGAAAAACGACTGCTTAAAGCTCGTGTTTTTGATTTCCTATCTGGTTCTCATGGTGATATAATTGTAAAAACGTCATGAACTCCATAGAGTTGAAATGAAAGGATATAACGATAAGTGTTGCATTGAAACTTCTATTTCATATTTCACAAAAATATTCGGATAGTGAATGTTCAAATGAAAACAAGGCTCAGCTTACTAGAAGAAGACTGGAAGTGGGCAACTCAGAGAACTGGAAATCAGGACTTTAAGATATTATATATGCATATTAAATACATATGTATATATATGTGATGGATTTCCACACATTTTCTATCTAACAGGTTCACTCATAAGGCCTTAATAGGTCCAGAAATACGTAGGAATAAAAGTAATAAAAGTCATTATTGTGAATTGTTAAAGAGATTCAAAAGCATACAGGTTTCGTGAATTTATTAATCATTGCTTTGAATGCACACCGATTAATGAATGGTGTCAAGTCTACTAGTCCCTGAGTAAAACGATTATGTGTAAGGAAGGTAAGTAGTTCTGGATTTGGTGCAATTACAGTAGATATAGATATGTAATGCAAATGGTGTATGGGATGTATGGGGGTTAGTGGTATTAATTGAAAGGTTAGTAGTGTTCTGTATTATGTTATGTGTTAACACTGAGTTGTAGAAGATATTTATTGAGGAAAGTTGCCTCTTTATTCATTCTTTGTTTTACTGAGGTGTTCTGTGAACATTGATAGAAGGGGAAAATTAGGATTAATATTCCTAGCACACCTTTCTATGTGATCACTAGCCTGTATCTGTCTGTATTGTGGCTGGCGGTTTTGTTCTTTGTGGAGAGTTGTTCTTTGATGGAGTGATATTCATGTTTGGCCAATACAATTATGACTACACCCTAAACATGTAATGGCCTAGATAAGATTTTCCGAGGCACAGGTGAAATTTGATTTGATCTTAAATATTTGACCTTATTTAAGGTGGAATTGTGAACCCTCCAAAAGGTGGAGGCATGTACCAAAGTTAGGTCGACCACATTTTTTCACTTTTGTTTCTGTTGTTAATGGATATAGTCTTGCACTGGTTGAATTTTTTTCAATGATTTGGATTGCATTTTGCTCTTGATAATTTTGTGTGAGCCTAAAATTTTGTTCATTGTTTTATCTCCTGAGAGAATGGAAAGATTTTGGATTATAATGTTAAAGGCTTCGCTGTTTCTAGGGTTATGTGTGGAGATGTATGGGAGTATTTTAAAGTCTGGTTTAGTATTTCGGTTGACTTCCCTAAATGTTCGTATATCTATTTCCATAGATCGTTTAATGCCATCATTTATTAATGATATTGGGTAATGTCTTTTGATCTGAGTTCAAGGAGTTTTCATTCACGAGTATAGGTGTCTGAAACTATGGTACAGATTCTTTTTGCTAGCTTACAAGGTATATTAATTTTTATGTGTTTGGGATGGCATGACTTGAATATTATGTATTGTTAGAATCTGTGGATTTATAGAAGATGTCTGTTTTGATGTGGTTATTGACTATTTTGATAAGGATGTCAAGAAAAAGGAGTTGTTTACTGCTGTGCTTCATGGTGAATTGTATACTTTCAATTAATATTGTTAAACATTATTTTGAAATCAAGGAGTTTGTCCATGCTGTCTTTCCAAAGTATAAAGCAATCGTCCAAATACCTCTTCCAGTTCTCCTTTAAATAGCAATGAAATGAGGTGCCATATTTTTGTAGTGATGATTGATATATTTTAAGCTCTAGGTAACCCATTACAAGGTTCACAGTCTGGAAATGTCATGGCATGTGCATATTATCGAAAAAGTCAATAATAGGGCCCCTGCAAGGGATTCTTATATATATAACATATTTTCCATTTTAAAAACCAAGGGAACTAACCCATTCGCACCTTGAATGGTCCTTATATACAACCAAGGGAAGTAACCTATTCCTAAATTTTTTAGTAAAAATGAAATTGAGTATGCTTATTTCTTAGTATTTGAACTGTTAGAGTCATTTACGTAATTTATCCAGTACAACCCTTAAACAAGTAAATAGTATTTTCCTAAACAATAGGTCCACTTATTTTGGTTAGTGACTTAATCACAAATATGCCATCACTAGCGCCCCTGAAGGTAATATTCTCTAGGAATGCACAATAGCCCTTTTCAGAGTTATTTACTTTGAATTGTTATTATCTCATATCTGTTATTATGTAACATGCTTCAAGATTTTAGTATACATAAATTATTAGTATTTCCTCCTATGTTCTATATACTCTGGGAATGCATTAAAGACCTTTTCGGAGCTATTTTATTTGAATTCTTACTATCGGGTAACTAATTTCATGTTATTACATTGCTGACTTCACAATTTGGGGATTTATAACTAATTGGGAATTCCTAAAAGCAAGATCCTGTGTAAGACAGTTTGGTAGTCTCTTTAAATGCACAAAAACCGTTATAAGAGCTACATACTTTGTATTGTTTTGTTGGATTAGCGAAATAGTTATGAGAAGCGAACCAAGAGATAAGCCTCACTTTCCTGGGAATTACTGGGTACATCAGGTAGTATATATGTGTGTGTGTGTATATATATATATATATATATATTCATTTCACCACAACTTTCTCTCACTCTTTCTTCCTGTTTCTGTTGTACCTGTATTTCAAGGAGCGAGCCTTTTCACACACTGTATCACGCTGAATCTCCCCGAGAACTACGTTAAGGGTACACGTGTCTGTGGAGTGCTCGGCCACTTGCACATTAATAAATGAGCTGTGACGTCCTGGTGCCAAGCTGTATCAGCCTTTGCCTTTCCTTTGGATGACATCGGTGGCATGGAGAGGGGAGGCTGGTATGCGAGGGCAACTGCTGGTCTTCCATAAAAACAACCTTGCCCAGACTTGTGCCTCGGAGGGTAACTTTCTAGGTGCAATCCCATGGTCATTCATGACCAAATGGGGTCACAACAATATATATATATATATAGAGAGAGAGAGAGAAAGAGAGATAGATAGATAGATAGATAGATAGATAGATAGATAGATAGATAGATAGATAGATAGATAGATAGATAGATAGATATACACATGTACAATATGTAGGGCATCCAGTCATAAAATATTATCGTATATACAAGTCAACCCATACCAGCAAAGGAAAAGCAGACATCAAAATGATGATAATAATGCTTGTAGTGTTGGTGGTGCTTGTGTTGTTGTTTGCTCCACTGAATTTAGTTTTTTTTTTTTTACGGTGTTTGTTGTAGTACTGCTGTTGTTGTTGTTGACATCATCATCCTTTTGGTGATGATGATGATGACGAAGATGATGATAAAGACGACTACGATGACGACGGCGACATTAGCTGAATTCTCTTATTAGCTACGCTACGCTTTCTTATGTGTCCTTTTTATAACCAATAATACCTGAAGGAATCATGAAAGAGATAATGCATTATCATTATCACTTACCACGTTGCTCTTGTTCAGAAACAAATTTTCTAGATAACGCTATATAGGTCTGCATTTGAATTACTTCCACTTCATTCTACACTGCTCTCCTCACTTTGCAATACTTCAGTCTGTGACAATGCACTCCTATCTATCCTTATATGTACAACTGTGCGTGTATGTATGCTTGAATGTATGTATACATGTCTGTGTGTATGTGTGTGTACGTATGTACATATTAATACGTAAATGTGTTTATATATATGTGTGTGTATATAACATATGTAAATACACACACATTATATATAGTATATATATGTGTGTTTGTGTGTGCATATGTGTGTCTGTACATGTATATATATGTGTGTGTGTATGTATGTACATATTAATACGTAAATGTGTTTATATATATGTGTGTGTATATAACATATGTAAATACACACACATTATATATAGTATATATATGTGTATTTGTGTGTGTATATGTGTGTCTGTACATGTATATATATATATATATGTGTGTGTGTGTATGTATATAATATGTATGTGTATGTGTATATATATATACATATATATATGTATGTATATGTAGGCAGTCAAAATTTTGGATAATCTGTTATTAGTGCTTTTGTTCCTTCAACTGAAGTCTTCAAGGAATATTGAACCAAAATAAAGTTTGTGTGTGTGTGTGTGTGTGTGTATAGCATCATCATCAACATCGTTTAACATCCACTTTCCATGCTAGCATGGGTTTGATGATTTGACTGAGGACTGGCGAACCAGATGGCTGCACCAGGCTCCAATCTGATCTGGCAGAGTTTCTACAGCTGAATGCCCTTCCTAACGCCAACCACTCTGAGAGTGTAGTGGGTGCTTTTACGTGCCACCGGCATGAGGGCGAGTCAGGCAGTACTGGCGAGGGCCACACTCAAACGATGTTTTTTATGTGCCACCTGCACAGGAGCCAGTCCAGTGACACTGGCAACGACCTTGCTTGAATGTTTTTTTCATGTGCCAGTAAGGTGACGCTGGTTACGATCACACTCAAATGTTGCTTTTTACGTGCCACCGGCATGGAAGCCAGTTAGCTGCTCTGGCAACGATCATGCTCGGATGGTGCGCTTAGCACTCCACTAGCACGGATGCCAGTCATCCAATTTGACTTCAATTTCATCGAATTTGATTTCGATTTCACTTGCCTCAACAGGTCTTCGAAAGTAGAGTTCAGTGTCCACTGGAGAGATAGATAGATAGATAGATAGATAGATAGATAGATAGATAGATAGATAGATAGAGAGAGAGAGAGAGAGAGAGAGAGAGAGAGAAAACGATAGTGACAGAGAGAGATTTGGGTGTGTGAGGTATATGGTTATCTAAATACTTACAGGATGCTGTGTATAAATTATCTGATTTACAGAAAAATGAAAACAACACTGACGTTTCATAATCCTTGCCTTCAGTCCTTTACAAGGAGTTTTGTTGGTTTCTTGCTCAACTGCACCCCACACATAATAATCAAGTGGATTACAGTCTGGGGAGTTAGGTGGCCAGATGCGAGGTGTGATGTCGCAAAAATTGTCTGACAGTCATGACTGGGTTGTCCTGCTTGTGTGACATGGTGCAGAGTCCTGTTGCCAGACACAGGGTCTTCCAGCAACCACTGTCTTGACCCAGAGCAGTACTACCTCCTCCAGGCACTTGATGTAGGTCTCTGTTTTGAGTCTGAGGCCGTGTGGGAAGATGAATGGAGTTCTTTTCTTATCTTATCAGAATGATGAGAGTTTTCTGAGCTGATGTACCTTTGTAATCACCATTAAACTCATCCACCTTATTCTGAATCCTCTGCACTGTCCTCAGATTGACATCCAAACACTCTGAAATGTTTGTATTGGACCTTCTGGTGTGCATGCCAAGCAGTACAGCATGTCGTTTCCAAATCTCTGGTAGACTGACTTGCATTACGATGCTGTTTTCACACAGATGGTGCCCAACTGACCCTACTATACACAGTATTTGACAAAATCAGAAACAGTGCATATGCAGGAAATTAAAAATATAAAATAGCAACAATTTACCCATCGCACCCTAAACACTCAGTAATGTACATTAGTGGTACGTGTTTCTACAGCTGAGTGAACTGGAGCAACATGAAGTGAAGTGTTTTATTCAAGAACACAATGCATCGCCTAGTCCAGGAATCGAAATGATCATGAGTCCAACACCCTAACCACTAAGCCACGTGCCTTCACTAATTAGTATACTCATTATTAATTTTACCAAGAGATAACCTTGGATCATAGAGTGA
>NC_043008.1:62345074-62352574 GCF_006345805.1 Octopus sinensis
GTCTGTCTTTACATTCTGAGTTCAAATTCTGCCAAGGTCAACTTTACCTTTCATCCTTTCAAGGTTGGTAAATTAAGTATCAGTTGCGTACTGGGCTCGATCTAATTGACTGGCTCCCTCTCCCAAAATATCGGGTCTTGTGCCTAGAGTAGGAAAGAATATTAGAGGACTGTTACTGGGAGTTCAATTCATGCAATATCAAAGTAAGATATATGTAAACCTGAGCAATAGACATACAAATGTGTCAAAATTACCCGTTCCTTGCAAATTCGAAAAATGATGAACAGCCTTCATCCCTTTTAAATACACACATAATTTGTGAAGGCACATAGCTCAATGGTAAGGACATCAGACTTACAATCATGAGGTTGTGAGTTCAATTCCTAGACCAAGCTGTGTGTTGTGTTCTTGAGCAAGACACTTTATTTTCCCGCTTTGCTCTAGTTCACTCAGCTGTAGAAATGAATTGTATAGAACAAGTTTCTTCCACTTCCCATCTACAAAATCCAGTTAAAGGGTTTTGGTTGGATGGTTGCTTCTTATAAAAGCTTGCTCAGTTCTCAGATTTGATCTGTTGATATCTCTGAATATCGGCGAGCTGGCAGAACCGGGTGAAATGCGTAGCCGTATTTCGTCTGCTGCTACGTTCTGAGTTCAAATTCCGCCAATGTCGACTTTGCCTTTCATCCTTTCAGGGTCGATAAATTAAGTACCAGTTATGCACTGGGGTTGATATAATCGACATAATCCGTTTGTCTGTCCTTGTTTGTCCCCTTGTGGGTAGTAAAGAAATAGATATCTCTGAATATACCCACTATTGTTCAGGAACAAAATCAAATCAATTTTGTAATACGTTTGAAAGTTACTTAGAATTCATCATTTACTTGAATAAAAAATGTCTGGTAGAAACAAATGTCGCTGCTTTGTTTTATTTTTTTTTTTTGGTTTGTGTCAAAATGTTTTTTTTACAACCAGTTCGTTCATATTAAATATTTACTTGTTGTCGCCAACTACTAGCCTTTACATTGGTTTTTCAAGTGACAAAAAAACCGTTGGCATATGTGTAGTGTTGTTTTTATGCAATTCATCAAATTTGTCAACTTCACTAACATCATATTAATCATCAGCATCATTTAACATCCTTTTTCCATGCTGGCATGGGTTGGACAGTTTGACAGGAGTTAGTCAGCTGGAGTAAGTTGCCTGGGCTCATATCTGTTTTGGCATGGTTTCTACAGCTGGATGCCCTTCCTAATGCCAACCCCTTTACAGTGTGTACTGAGTGCCTTCACGCAGCACTAGCATGAGTGCTTTTATATGGTACCGGTACTGGTGCTTTTTTTTGTGGTACCAACACCCACAAGCCTGGAAGATCAGGAATCCTCAGCTGAAGAGTGATGCAGGATACACGCCTGTGTATAAAGGACAACCTGGTATTTACTTAGATGATGTGTTTGCTCAAGCACAGCAAACTGCCAGAAGGTGGCGAGCTGGCAGAAACATTAGCACGCCGGGCGAAATGCTTAGCAATATTTTGTCTGCCGCTACATTCTGAGTTCAAATTTCGCCGAGGTCCACTTTGCCTTTCATCCTTAAATAAGTACCAGTTACACACTGGGGTTGATATAATCGACTTAATCTGTTTGTCTGTCCTTGTTTGTCCTCTCTGTGTTTAGCCCCTTGTGGGTAGTAAAAAAATTTATAAGGCGGCAAGCTGGCAGAATCGTTAGCACACCAGGCTAAATACTTAGCGGTATTTAGTCTGCCGTTACGTTTGGAGTTCAAATTCCACCGAGATTGACTTTTCCTTTCAGGCTTTCAGGGTCAATAAATTAAGTACCAGTTATGCACTGGGGTCAATGTAATCGACTTAATCCATTTGTCTGTCATTGTTTGTCCCCTCTGTGTTTATCCCCTTGTGGGTAGCATAGAAATAGGTATTTCATCTGCTGCTATGTTCTGAGTTCAAATTCTGCCGAGGTCAACTTTTCCTTTCATCCTTTCAGTGTCAATAAATTAAGTACCAGTTAAACACTGGGGTCAATGTAATCAACTTAATCCATTTACCTGTCCTTGTTTGTCCCCTCTATGATTAGCCCCTTGTGGGCAATAAAGAAATAAGAAGTTTTGGTCCCCTGTGATATCTTCTGTGAGGCCCAACATCTGAAAATCCTTTTTCACCACTACATCCAACATCTTCCTCGGTCTAACCCTTCCATGTGTTCCCTCCACATGCAGACCCTTGCACTTCTTGATGAAACTGTCATCATTCATAACATTTATTCTAAAACCACTGGAAATATTTTTTCACAAAATGTTTGAATATATTTTTATAATATATTTATTTACTTTATTATATATTTTTTTTTCTTTTTGGCCTGTATCTTATTTGTGCAAAATTAAAGGCTTTTGCCCGTTTATGGAATGTGCTTCACTGATATAATTGTGTTCAATGTTACTTAATGTAAGACACCTATTCAAAATGCCTGGGATCTTTTTTTTATTTAATGGGTGAGAAAAATTAAAAGAAACACAGTCCGCTTTTATGCTTTGAGCTAAATGCAAACAGATTAAAAACAGAAAAATATCATTATTTTTCATTTTGAAAATTATTTACATAAAATAAACCATAATACCAAAAAAAAAAAGAAAGTAAAGACATTATCAAGACAAGGAACAACAGCAAAATGAATCAGGGAGTAAGAGGAGAAAGAGACGACGATGAAGGAGAAAGAAGGAGAGAAGAGGTATAAGAAGGGGAATAATAATAATAATAATTGTGAAGGTGCATGGCTCAGTGGTTAGAGCATCAAGCTTATGATCGTGAGGTTGTGAGCTCGAATCCGAGACCGGGCTGCGTGTTGTGTTCTTGAGCAAGACACTTTATTTCACGTTGCTCCAGTTCACTCAGCTGTAGAAATGAGTTGCGATGTCACAGGGGCCAAGCTGTATCGGCCCCTTTGCCTTTCCCTTGGATAACATCAGTGGTGTGGAGAGGGGAGGCCGGTATATATGGGCGACTGCTGGTCTTCCATAAGCAACCTTGCCCAGACTTGTGCCTTGGAGGCTAACTTTCTAGGTGGAATTCCATGGTCTCTGTCATGACCGAAGGTGGGGGGGGTCTCAGAATAATAATAATAATAATAATAATAATAATAATGAGGAGGAGGAGGAGAAGAAGAAGAAGAAGAAGAAGAAGAAGAAGAAGTGGAAGAAGAAGAAGTGGAAGAAGAAGAAGAGGAGGAAGAAGAGGAGGAGGAGGAGGAGGAAGAAGAAGAAGAAGAAGAAGAGGAAGAAGAAGGGGAAGAAAAGGGGAGGAAGAAGAAGAAGAGGAAGAAGAAGAAGAAGAAGAAGAAGAAGAAGAAGAAGAAGAAGAAGAGAAGAGGAAGAAGAGGAAGAAGAGGAAGAAGAGGAAGAAGAGGAAGAAGAGGAAGAAGAGGAAGAAGAGGAAGGAGCGATATTTTAAAGATATTCTAAACAATAATAATAATAATAATGAGGAGGAGGAGGAGGAGGAGAAGAAGAAGAAGAAGAAGAAGAAGAAGAAGAAGCAATATCTTAAAGATATTCTAAACAAAAATTAGAATAACCTATCATTTAAAACGTAGAGAATTACCTGAACCAAACTAGAGTCTATTTACGAAAGCCATATAAATGGTTTAAAAGAAATAGAGATAACAAATATTACAAAAGTGCACTGAGAATTGTTAAGACTTCTGTAATAAATTCTGCTGGTCACTTGATGAGCTATAAAAATAGTGCTGTATCTGTTAACTATAGCTATGAAAGTAGAAATGTTTTTATAAAAGGTTACAGCTTTTCCAAGCTCAGCACAAACTACCATTCTTGAAATTTGCCAACAGTACACTTGATTTCCTCAAACCCTGTTTCTTCTTCATTTTTAACCCTTTAGTGTTTAAACCGGCTATATCTGGCCCATGTATTCTACATGTTTTATGCTCAAACTGGCCAGAACCAGTATCTCACACCTACCCTGCAATGTCATTCTAAAAATAAACAATTACAACTTTCAAATCTTGAAGCTACAAGATAATACCAGATTAATTTTTTTAAATGTAAATGAATAAAGATTACTTTTGACATATTAGGTTGAATGCTAAAGGGCTAAAGATCTTTCCACTCTTTTACTCTTTTACTTGTTTCAGTCTTTTGACTGCGGCCATGCTGGAGCACCGCCTTTAGTCGAGCAAATCGA
Source organism: Octopus sinensis (assembly GCF_006345805.1). Lineage (NCBI taxonomy): Eukaryota > Metazoa > Mollusca > Cephalopoda > Octopoda > Octopodidae > Octopus > Octopus sinensis. The sequence goes on from NC_043008.1 coordinate 62,349,291, forward strand.
TCCCAAGACTTATTCTTTGTAAGCCTAGTACTTATTCTATCGGTCTCTTTGGCTGAACTGCTAAGTTACGGGGACGTAAACGCACCAGCATCAGTTGTCAAGCGATGTTGGGGGGACAAACACAGACACACAAATATATACACACATACATATATATATATATATACATATACAATGGGCTTCTTTCAGTTTCCGTCTACGAAATCCACTCACAAGGCATTGGTCGGCCTGAGGCTATAGTAGAAGACACTTGCCCAAGGTGCCACACAGTAGGAATGAACCTGGAACCATGTGCTTCATAAGCAAGCTACTTACCACACAGCCGCTCCTGTGCCTGTTCACTCTTTTACTCTTTTACTCTTTTACTTGTTTCAGTCATTTGACTGCAGCCATGCTGGAGCATCGCCTTTTTAATCGAGCAACTCAACCCCGGGACTTATTCTTTTGTAAGCCCAGTACTTATTCTATCGGTCTCTTTTGCCGAACCGCTAAGTAACGGGGACATAAACACACCAGCATCAGTTGTCGAGCGATGTTGGAGGGTCAAACACAGTCACACAAATATATACACACATACATATATATATATATATTATATATATATATATATATATATATACATATACAACGGGCTTCTTTCAGTTTCCGTCTACGAAATCCACTCACAAGGCATTGGTTGGCCTGAGGCTATAGTAGAAGACACTTGCCCAAGGTGCCACACAGTAGGAATGAACCTGGAACCACGTGGTTCGTAAGCAAGCTACTTACCACACAGCTACTCCTGCGCCTGTTCACTGTTCACTTCCTGTGTATATTCTGTGTAATATTCATGCTGTTTTGGTTATTTTTTCTGATGAGTTGTAATGCACCTGAGCATTGTAGACAATAAGTTCATTATTATTGTGTATCTCTGCTGTAATGAACTTCAATCATGTAAAGAAAATTGTTCCTAGTTCTAAAATAATTATTAAAATTTCATTCAAAGATTTATTTGTTCCTATACTAATCTTTAACCTTATATATTTTGACACACTTCTTTCATAGTTTAGGCCACCGACATAGCTGACGTTCATTCAAGTTGTTTTGTTGTTTGTTCTTTCTTGACCCATGCCTAGCTCATAAGGGCCAGTTTTCCAGTTTCATTGGCATATAGGTTCCCACATGGATGGGATGCTAGTCCATCAAAAATGAGCTGCCAGATGCACGAAGAAAGAGTGAGAGAAAGTTATGGTGAAAGAGTCGACAGAGGTTTGCCATTACCTTTTGCCAGAGCTGTGTGAAGGTTGGGTGTTTCACTCATAAACATACACATCCCCTGGTCTAAGATTTGAACCCACGATCCCTCAACTGTGAGTCTACTACTCTAACCACTAGGCTACGTGCTTCATTCAAGTACTTTTTGTTATTCATTTTAGGCATAGAAAGGCAACCAGTTACACAATAAACAAAGAATTAAATTTATGAACTTTTGAATAAGAGAATTATCAGGTCATCCCATAAGTTCTGTCCAATTTTACCTTTTTTAAAATTGAATGAAATTTAATAGTATTTTAGAATGTCTAATGGAATTAAAAATTATTTTTATACATTTGTGTACATTTAAACTAATTAAATATTATTTTACAGAATAATAGAATTAAAATTTCTTTGATTAAAACCCTTTCTAACATGGAAGTATCCAAAGAGCATTTAAGGCACATAATGCTTTATGAGTACAAAAAAGGAAACTCTGCAGCTGAAGCGATTAGGAACATACACTCAGTTTATGGGAAAGAATGCTTGAATGAAAGAACTTGCAGAAGATGGTTTGCAAAATTTAGAAGTGGAGATTTCAGCCTTGCAGAAGATTGAACAGGATTTCCAGTTGAGTTTGATGATAAGCTCTTTGAGGCATTACTTGAAGAAAATCCTGCATTATCAGTTGAAGAATTGGCAATAAAGCTTAGTTCAAACCATACAATTGTTCATCGTCATCTTCAACAACTTGGAAAGGTTCCTAAACTTGGAAAATGGATGCCTCATGAATTGTCTAAAAGCAACTGCAAATCCTGAGTTGATATCTGTTCTTCTCTCCATTCTCGCAAACTCATTTCACCCTTTTTGGAAAGACTTCTGACTGGTGACAAAAAATGGATCTTCTACCGAAATGTTAAATGTTGTCAACAGTGGCTTGGTGGAAGGGAAAAAGCTCAACCACAACTGAGAATGGAACTTTATGGGAAAAAGGTTCTCTCTATCTGGTGGGATTGCAAAGGGGTAATTCATTTTGAATTGTTACCACCTAATGCAACAATCATTTCTCAAGTCTACTGTCAGCAATTAGTGCGTTCGAACTAAGCTTTGAAGGAAAAAAGATCCGCTTTAGTGAATCGAAAAGGAGTGATGTTTCAGCAGGACAATGCATGACCCCACACTTCAAAGATCACATCACAGAAGATTGAAGAGCTTGTTTGGGAAAAAATTCCTCATCCACCTTATTCTCCCGACCTTGCTCCTTCAGACTACCATTTGATTCGTAGTTTACAGAATCATTTGGGGGACATAACTTTTGAGGAGGTTGAAACTGACGTTTCAGAGTTCTTCGCTTTGAAACCAAAAGAGTTTTACATTGATGAGATTAAAAAGCTTGTAAATAGATGGAAGGAAGTCATAAAGAATCAGGGAAAGCACATTGATGATTAAATTTCAATTAAATATAACATTTGATCACTTGTTTTCTTTAGTCAAAATTCAGACAGAACTTATAGGATGACCTGATAGTACCACCAGTTTAGAAATAGCCATTCTTAGTTAGTGTCTAGACAGGTGTTATACACATAAAACCCCTGATTATGATCAGACATCAAAACAGACACAACAGAGAGTAGATGTAAATGTTAAAAATTACTTTAAAATTTAAAGAAAATGTTTGTAGTCTACAAAATTACAAAAACAGTAAAAGACAAATACTTGCTAGAATTTTGAGAAATATAAATGTCAAATATTAATTGACAGACAGTTGAAAGGACTTACTTTCATGTACACAATAAAGAATATTTAATTGTCATTTCTATCTTGTTCTTGATATTAAATAATTAATTAGTTAATTCTGACTCCTATAAAAAAAATAAAATTCAGAAAAGAATGGAAACAAATCAACTACTAAAATGGTGAAGTGGTGGACAGCAACATCATCATCATCATCATCGTTTAACGTCTGCTTTCCATGCTAGCATGGGTTGGACGGTTCAACTGGGGTCTGGCAAGCCCGAAGGCTGCACCAGGCCAGTCAGATCTGGCAGTGT
>NC_043008.1:62355074-62382574 GCF_006345805.1 Octopus sinensis
CAGGCATGGTTGTGTGGATAGGTGAATGTGTGGATGTGTGGATAGGTACATGCATGGCTGTGTGGATTGGTGCAGGCATGGCTGTGTGGATAGGCACAGGCATGGCCATGTAATAAGAAGCTTGCTTCCCAACCACATGGTTCTGGGTTCAGTCCCACTGTGTGGCACCTTGACCAAGTGTCTTCTGTTATAATCTCAGACTGATCAAAGCCTTGTGAGTGGATTTGGTAGACAGAACCTGAAAGAAATACATTGTATGTGTGTATGTGTGCTTGTGTGTGTGTGTATATATATATATATACATATATATATGCTGATGATGATATATGCATGTATATATTTATGTTTTGCATCTGTGTTTCTGCTCCCACCATCGCTTGACAACTGATGTTGGTGTGCTTACATCCCCTTACTTAGTGGTTCAGCAAGTGAGATCAACAGAATAAGTTCTTGGCTTACAATGAATAAGTCTTGCCGTTGATTTCTTCAACTAAAAAAAAAAACTGTAAGGCGGTGCTCCTGCATGGCCACAGTCAAATGACTAAAACAAGTAAAAGAATAAAGTCTAAGAATAGATGAAATACTGCAAAGTAATTTGTGCTGGGCATGCTAATTTGTCCATGTAATACCATGTGTTATTTTTTGAGTAAGTTATCAGATACATTTGAATGGTTCTTTAACGATATCACATTGTCAGGAGTGTGCCTCACTCAAGCAGTACTATACTTAAATAATACAGTTTTAAATAATTTAATATGGCTATATATATATATATTATATATATATATATATATATATATATGTATGAATGTATATGTATTTATATATATATATGTATGTATATATATATATATGTATGTGTATATATATATATATATATATATATATATATATATATATATATATATATGTACATATATACAAATATACAATTGAAAAAATTCGTTATAGGTATAGATAACATAAGCAAGTATAAAAATGGAGAAATATGTTAAAATCAAAATTGAATTTATCCATATATACATACACACACACACACTCTCTCCTCTCTCTCACACACACATACACACACATATACTATTTAATAGACACAATATGTTTTATATATATGTATATAATTCTGGCTCAATTTGGTGGTTAAAGGACGTACAAGTAAAAAGAGAAAATACATATACAACCAAACCCTTATCAATTTTCAACCAAATATCAGCACGATTTTGACACATGATAACAGTGTTCAGTTTGATAGTGTCTGCAACATAAATTGCCAGGATATAAATGAGTGGGCATGAAAGACGAACATAAACAGGAAAACATGAGACAAGAACAATAATAAGGATAGATGTGGTCTCTTCACTGGATGGTAAATAAATAAGTGTTAAGTATAGTGAAGAAACATATAAGCAATGACAGTAATAGAAAAATATATTAAACAATACAGAGAGATATTCTTAAATGATGAATATTTTGAGACTGAGAAAACCAGGAGCTGGAAAAAGAGCAACTGACCATGAGAGCAGTGAATGCTAAAAGGAATGATGTTACAGAAAGATAGGAAAGTTGTGTGGTATTTTATCTGAGGAGAAAGAAGGGAAAAAGTACTAATGGTTTGTTGAAAGAAAGACTGGATGTGTGGGAGACAAAAAAGCTGTTGGGAGATGAGGGGAGATATGCAGATAGAGTTATAGCTTAAGGTAAAGACAAATAGAGAGAAGGATAAGAAAGAAGAAGGAAATGTATATGTATAGAGAAAATGGAGATGTGGTTAAGTGAAAAATGGTTGGCAGAAAGTGCCGTAAAAAAGGGAGCATAAGAAAGATGAGGAGATAGAAAATCAACAAAGTGGACTTCGGTCCAATGTCAATGCACAACATTTTGAGTATTTTCCACATTAACCCTGGACTGACTAGAACCTTGTGAGTGGATTTGGCAGCCATGAATGTATATTTGCATGTATATGAATGTGTGTTTGTACATGTGTTTGTATGTGTGTGTATGTATGTGCTTACTGTGGTATAGTGCATTGGAGAAAATGCCTTTCTAGTACTGGTTGTTAAAATACCTGAAAGTCAGGCAGGTGAGACAACTCGCCCCCAATCACATTCAAGAGTGATTGATACCGATATTTCACCTTTTCTATGACTTATCACTATCACATCTGAATGAAACCCCTGGGAAAACTGAATCACCAAACAAACCACCAAACAAGCAATCTCATATACATTGAGTATGTGCAGCCGATAATGCTTACAACACTAATGCTGCTTTTAATTCACAATTGAATTTATTCTTACATATTCATTGCCATGGCATACTGGCAAATGGTTCTTACACTATTTGTATATAGTTGTATAAAGGCGTTGAGCTGGCAGAATTGTTAGCATGCTAATGATTCTGTCAGGTCGCCACCTTCATATATATATTATATATATATATATATAAATTAAATTCGAGATAAAACCAGTTAGGCAACTCAAACAGTGATAGACATAAACCACAACATAAAAAACAAAAAAATAAATATGATTAATATAATTTACAAAATATATATAAAATTTAAAATTTAAATTATTGAAATTTGAAATTTTTTAATTTATATTTATAAATTTTTATATATTTATATTTTAATTTTAAATTTATATATATATATATATATGTGTGTGTGTGTGTGTGTGTGTGTGTGTGTGTGTGTGTGTATATCTTGTAGTAGGAAGGGCATCCAGCTGTAGAAACCATGCCAGATCAGATTGAAAGCTGGTGTATCCAGCATTGTTTCAGCTTTGAATTAAAACATCTAACCTATGCCAGCATGGAAAATGTCCAACATGGGATCAACTTCTTCAGATTATACATACTTGGTAATAAGACATTCATGTACTCTAGAGATGTGACTAAGTCATTAGAGTAGAGGACATGTCATGATATGTGCTCTGGTTCTTCTTTGAATGAGTTCAGATCCTGCCAAGATCAGCTTTGCCTGTCGTTCTTCGTTCTTTTGAAATTAATAAAAAATTAGCAGTTTGTGGTGGCAAGTTGGTGAATCTTTCAGGTCATGAAAGATGGCCTTGCAATATCTTTCCTTGCAATATCTGTCCTGGCATTGCAGAAGAGGCCAACAAACTCCCCTGATTGAAAGGTTACTGAAGCAACATGAAATGAAGTGTTTTGCTCAATAACACATCGCATTGCCCAGTCAAGGAATCGATCCTGTGATCTAGCAATCATGAGTGCAATAGCTTAACCACTATATATGTATATATGTATATATATATATATATACTCTCAGCAAGATACATTTTCTCAGATTTAGTTTAGATTTTACCAATAAGTATAGTTTGATGTATATAACAAAGAAAATCAATAAAAACATGCCAAAATAGATATAAATAGCATATGTAGGTTACAGTGAATTAAACTTGCACTCCGTTTCACAATGCAGGACAAACAGAATTGGTAACAGGGTCAGATCTACTGTTACCTCCCATGTAAACGGTCAAAGATGTGACAAGTATCATGACAGTAAATTCCATCAAAAATCTGTTGATGAAAAATTCAGGAATAAGAGAAGGGAGACCAAACTTTATATGATTCTTGGGTCAGTGTCCTATGTCAGAATTACTTAATGTCTGTTAAATGAGTGCCTTCTCTATTGGTACTGATGATGATGATGATGATGTGATGGTGGTCGTCGTAGAGGTGGTGGTGTGTTTACGGCACCAAAATATATATTCAATCTGTATGTATACGTTTTTCGAAGTGTGAGCGTATATGTATATAAATGAGTAGAAATATGAGTGTGTAGAAGTAGTGGTAGTAGTAGTAGTAGCAGCAGCAGCAGTAGTAGTAGTGGTGGTAGTTGGGGGTTGTGGTGGAGGTGGGGGATCATGGTGGTGGTCTTGAACATGGCAGCAGTGGCGGCAGCAGCAACAGCAGCAGCAACACCTATAGGAGTAGTATCAGTATCAGTATGATTGGTGCAAGAAAATAAAGGAATATCTATATCCTCCTCCTCCTTCTCCTCCTCCTTCTCCTCCTCCTCCTCATCATCATCATCATCCTTATCATCATCATCATCATCATCGTCATGGTTATAATCTTCACCATCATCATTTTAATGTCCATATTTACAGGAATTAGACACGAGTTAGATAAAATCTATTGATGTATGTTTTCTTGCAAGTTGGATCTCCTTCCTGTTGCCAACCCTTATTCATTTCCAAGTAAGATACTTATTCTTATAGACTTTAAAAAAATGAACCACTCACTCAATGGCTGTGCATGTTTTAACAGCAGGCATAAATAAAAAAAATAAAAAACAGAAAGGCAAACTGCAATATAAGATATAAAGAAAATAAGTATTAATTTCATCTTTAGCAAGTCTTTTACCACTGCCCACGTTGTTTAAAGAGCTGAATCTACCAGAACAATCTGTAATATGACTAAAGCTCTCTGTAACTAGTAGGAAAATTAGTTGTATATAAGACTTTTTTGGAATGGATAAATATGCCAAAAATGGACAAGTTTATATGTGACAAAGTTATACTGTCTTTGAGGAAAATTACTTCAAAATGTCCAACTTGGGATCAACTTCTTCAGATCATACATACTTATTAATAAGACACTCATGTACTCTAAAGATGTGACTAAGTCATTAGAGTACAGTACATGTCATGATATTTGCTGTGGTTCTTCTTTGAATGAGTTCAGATCCTGCCAAGATCAACTTTGCCTGTCATTCTTCTGGAATTAATAAAAATTTAGAAGTTTTTGGTGGCAGGTTGATGAATCTCTCAGGTCATGAAAGATGACCTTGCAATATCTGTCCTGGCATTGCAGACAGCGATGCCCGCAATGATACTAGAGCTACAGTGAGACCCCCTTTGGTCCTGATTGACCGTGGGATTGCATCTAGAAAGTTACCCTCCCAGGCACAAGTCCAGGCAAGGTTGTTTATGGAATATGAGCAGTCGCCCATGCATACCGGCCTCCCCTCTCCACACCACTAGTATTATCCAAGAGAAAGGCAACGGCCGATACAGCTTGGAACCTGTGACATCGCAACTCATTTCTACAGCTGAGTGAACTGGAGCGACATGAAATAAAGTGTCTTTCTCAAGCACACAACATGCAGCCCGGTCCAGGATTCGAACTCACAACCACACAATCGTAAGTTCGATGCTCTAACCACTGAGCCATGCGTCTTCACAATAGAGCTACAAACTGTATAAATTCAATTGGCTTGTCATTGCCTCAGGTAAACCTTGATCGCATGCAGAGGACAAAGTAATTGTCAATGTTTCTTGAAGATATTGGAAAAAGAAAATAAAAATAGGTGCTGGGGTCAATTTGTTAGACTACAATTCTTCAAGGTGGCACCCTCAGCAATGGCCACAGTCTAATGAGTGAAACAATTAAAAATGAAAGTAAAGGTCTGTGTATACATGTGCAGAGTTACAGCACATCTTAACTGACACAGTCTCTCTATGTATATTCCATGGAAAATACCATAATGAATCTTAGCAAGGTATTTTTTTACCAGAAATGATTCACATATATTCCTAAAATTATTTATTATTTGAGGCTGCAACACAAATCTTTACTGAGAAACAATATACAAAAAAAAAGAAAACACATTGAGGTAGATATTCTTCATAAGACATTTTCATCCAGATGCTGCATTATTTAGCATATTTGTCTATGCCAGGAATTTATATATTCTACTCCTGTAAAAGACAAGGTTTCTGTTTATTATATACTGCCTGATCACAGATAGAGTTGTCAACATAGATTAATATATTCTTATATCTTTATTACCCACAAGGGGGTTAGACATAGAGGGGATAAATAAGGACAGACAAAGGGATTAAGTTGATTAGCATTGACCCGAGTGCAAAACTAGTACTTAATTTATCGACCTCAAAAGGATGAAAGGCAAAGTCGACGTCGGTGGAATTGAACTCAGAATGTAAAGGCAGATGAAATATCTATTTCTTTACTGCCCACAAGGGGCTACACACAGAGGAGACAAACAAGGACAGGTAAATGGATTAAGTCGATTATATCAACCCCAATGCGTAACAGGTACATTTTTAATCGACCCCGAAAGGATGAAAGGCAAAGTCAACCTCAGCGTAATTTGAACTCAGAACGTAGCGGCTTATGAAATACCACTAAGCATTTCGCCCGGTGTGCTAACAATTCTGCCAGCTCACTGCATTATATATTATAGATTAATATATTCTGTGCAGAAGCAGAATAAGATGCATGACTATAATTTGAACAGATGATCAGAGTCACAAACATTTTGAGTCTGTTTCAATTTCAGGTTCATTAGGACAAGGTTTATTCCATTTTCCATGGGATACAAGTGACGGAGAGAATAAAATACGCCTCCCATTCTCCAACCAAGTCCAAACTCTGCCGAGGTCGACTTTGCCTTTCATCCTTTCGGGGTTGAAAAATTAAGTGCCAGTTGCATGCTAGTGTCGATCTAATCGACTGGCCCACTCACCCACAAATTTTGGGCCTTGTGCCTAGAGTAGAAAAGAATGCATACACATCAGAATGAAATGCCAATCAATCACAGAGTCAACCTTCATCAGTTGTTGGTGCTCGTTTTCAAATGAGTGAACTGCAACAAGGGAAATGAAGTGTTTTGTACAAGAAGACAGCATTCCGCCGAGTCTGAGAACTGAAACTAGGAATTTATGATTATGAGATCAACACATAGAGGACTAGGCCATATGCTTTCACCGACAAACAAGCACTGCACTCATTTCAGTTTTACATGTCACTAAGTAACTAACAACCATTATAAAAGCTAGTAAATTGCATTGGTAGAAAAATTCCTCGTTCTAAAACAATATAACGGCAGCAAAGACCACCTGAAGGGGCAATGTGGTATTTAATATATATGACAAAAATTACCAATAATAAATGGTCTGTTTAACAATTTAACTGTAGGGACCAAATGTATGCAGAACAATTATCTAACCTGAAAACATAGTATCAAATGGAAACCAGGTAAAAGACAAGTAATAATGCAATGATGTTACATGTGTGTTTGACAGATTTTCCATTCATATGTTGAATAGCCATTAGCAATTGATTGTATGTGCGAAGAAATGGAATCTATAGTGGGAATCTCTTTAAGAATTATTCTCAGCTTTTTACTATTACTACTATATGTATAGAAGTGAAGTGGTTGATACAAAATGTAGTAAGATTAACTGGGATTTTGTTTTCTCTCTGTCTAGGTTACTACTCCATGGTATTCAGTTATATTTTCATGTAGGTCAGCTTTGTATATTATTCCTCAGTTCTATGTCTGCATTTAAATCAAGTATCAATAAAATTTTGGTGCTAATTTAATCCCACTCTTTACTATTCTGAGCATAAAGAACCAGAAAAAAACATTACAAGTATTTTTGACTGCTATTCTAACAATTTTACCACTTATCACACAGGTACTTTATTTGACTAACATTGGAGGTAGAAAATAAGAAAAAGCATTGTTGATCTAGGTAGGATTTGAACTCAGTATATAAAGAGCCAGAACAAAAAGATCTCTCTTTTACTTGTTTCAGTCATTTGACTGTGACTATGCTGGAGCACCAACTTTAGTCGAGCAAATCGACACCAGGACTTATTCTTTGTAAGCCTAGTACTTATTCTATCGGTCACTTTTGCCGAACCGCTAAGTTACGGAGACATAAACACACCAACATCGGTTGGCAAGCGATATTGGGGGGTACAAACACAGACACACAAACATACACACACACACACCACACACACACACATACATATATATATATATATATATACATATATACGACTGGCTTCTTTCAGTTTCTGTTTACCAAATCCACTCATAAGGCTTTTGTCGGCCCGAGTAGAAGACACTTGGCCAAGGTGCGATGCAGTGGGACTGAACCCGGAACCCTGTGGTTGGTAAGCAAGCTACTTACCACACAGCCACTCCTGTGCCTATTTTTTTAAACAGTTTAATGATTCTTTTAATCCAATATTCTCTAAAAGAGTTACTCCAAGCATAATGCAAAAGCAGGAATAACATTTACTAACTGACACGGGTTTTTGAAATTTCATATATTAGTAGAACAATTCTTTCTCTCCATCATAAATGATGCACCTGTGTTGGCGATGAAGTTAACTCTTGAATCCTCTTTTAAAAAATCCAGGTATGCACTGTAGTACCCATTTCATCCCCTCCATTTTCATCTGTCTATGTCAACAAATTGTTGTTGCTTAATATCATCTTCCATATGACCAAATAGGTTGATGTCAATGGAGACCATAGACAAGTTCTATTTGAAATGAGGAACCACTAAGCAGCCCATTTTACTGTTTGCCGGATTTTTTATCTCATGGTAGAGATAAATTTTCTTTCATTATACATCCTGAATTAAATTCATTCATTTATTAAATGCCCATTTTGCCATCATGTGGAGGCACATGGCCTAGTGGTTAGAGCAGTGGACCTCACAATCAAGGGATCGCTGGTTCGGATCTCAGACTGAGCGATGTGTGTGTTGATGAGTGAAACCCCTAAGCTCCACGCGGCTCTGGCAGAAGGTAATGGCGAACTTCTGCTGACTCTTTCGCCACAACTTTCTCTCACTCTTTCCTCATGCATCTTGCAGCTCACCTGCAACGGACCAGTGTACCATCCAGGTGGGGAACTTATAAACCAAGGAAACCAGGAAACCGGCCCTTATGAGCCAGGCATGGCTTGAGAAGGAACAAACACCATGGTCATAGCAGATGAGGAAGTATTTCATTGAGATGAGAACTAACAGGGACATTGCTGGGAAGACTCAAGCTGATACCAACAAATGATGGAAGCAGTGACATACTGCAACAGCTCATGCTCCCATATCTGGCATGACCATTTTCCTATGCTAACATGGGCCTGATGGAGGAATTATCTGAGACAGGATTTTTGCAGCTGGATGCAATTATTGTCTTTGAACCCTCAGCAATTTTCCATATAAGGAACTTTTTCCAAAAGAATTTTGAAAGCATGGAAAATGATTGTTAATGTCATCACAGATTTGATCAAGCAGTGACAAGCCTGGAATATCAACATTCATACATAATCACACACACCAACACAAAGGTGAACAAAATTCAACTTGCATGGCATACAACCAATATTTAGTACTCCACATACAGCTTATATCAAAAGAGTAAACTGCAAACAGAAGTGCCAGATGCATGGTTGACTTCCGGCAGTTTCCATCCTTCAAATTCACTCAGAAGACATTAGTTGCTGAGGTGTAATAGGTGAAGATACTTGCTCAAGATGCTGTACTACAGGACTGAACCGAAAACGAAGTACTTTTCTCTTTTACTTGTTTCAGTCATTTGAGTGCGGCCATGCTGGAGCACCACCTTTAGTTGAGCAAAAATCGACCCCAGGACTTATTCTTTGGAAGCCTAGTACTTATTCTATCGGTCTCTTTTGCCGAACCGCTAAGTGACGGGGACATAAACACACCAGCATCGGTTGTCAAGCGATGTTGGGGGACAAACAAAGATACACAAGCATATACACACACATACATACACATATATATATATACATATATACGACGGGCTTCTTTCAGTTTTTGTCTACCAAATCCACTCACAAGGCTTTGGTCAGCCCAAGGCTATAGTAGAAGACACTTGCCAAAGGTGCCATGCAGTGGGACTGAACCCGGAACCATGTGGTTGGTAAGCAAGTTGCTTACCACACAGCCACTCCTGCTGAGTAAAGTTTAGCAGAAACCTTCTAATTTATGTTTTAGCATTAGCCTGAAATGAAAATATTTTGATTCTCATTAGGGGAGTTTCTATACAGCCAAGTTTATTGACAGCTTACAAGTGTTTACAATTCCTTTCAGAATATACCTTGCTAAATGAAAGTTTTCAGTTTAGTGAGATTAGTTCACCATAAATGTGAAATGTTGACTATGGTTAAGAATCAGTTCAAAGACTGCAAAGTAATAGAATTGTCAAAATAAGTTTAAATGAAAGCTATGAGATTGTAATATAAAAAAACCAGAAAACACCAAATTCTCAGGAGAAGATTGTGAATGAAAGTAACAAAAAAAAAAAATGCAATTAACAATCTCTTCTATATAAGAAAAAAAGGAACGCAGAAATTTCTTCATTGATGTCTTGGATGGAATCTTATTCAAAGAACTCTGTCTTTGCTCTATACAGCCTTCTGCTCACATTGATTTTGTTTTCATGAATATTTTCCAACATTATTATTTTTTTTCCCAGAGTTTTTCTGATTTTAAAAGAATTTTTTTTTTCTTTCTGTTTACATCAACTTTTGTGTCTTTCACTGAATCCACAAGGTTTTGAAAATTTGCAATATTTTCTGTATTAGTGCTTCTATCATAATCCCTACATCATTGCTGAATTATGCAAGTATTTCTCTTAATCTTTTTATATATATTTTTAATACTTTTTATTTTTAATTTTCAGATATTACAAACAACATTTCTATATAAATTGCTTCGTATTTAAAATAAATTTAGAATTTTTCAAGAAAACAAAATAACAAACCTCTTTCCCAGTAAACCTAAATACAATATGTCAATATTTGATCTTTAAATGGAATCTTAGATTAACATAAATGCAAAGGATATCAGAAGAAACCATCAATACTGCATACATTCCTCTGGTTCTTCTCAAGTGAATATGTTTGACAAAACTTTCAGCATTTGGAAAAAAAAGGAACAATGAAATAGCAGCAGATTTCTCCCTTCTCAGCAGCAGCAGTAAAACCACCACCACCACCACCACCAATATCATTACCACCACCAATACCATCACACCAACACTACCAATGCAGCCACAACCACCACAGCTATCACACTACCATCACCACTGCAACAAACACCACCACCATCACAAACACCACTGCCACAATCTCCACCACCACAACCACCACCACCACAACCACCACCACCATCCTACCTCTGACTAGTATTGATCTATAATTATTTTCCCTTATTGAACATTATTGGACAGAAACAACAAATAAAGCAAAGTGGAATAAATGCGTTTATTTTTTTAGATATTCTCATAATTGTGAAAGAATCTTGGAAAACCTTTGAAGCTGTATTTTATAGAATAAAACTGTTTTGCCATGATTTTCTAGTATCTTCACCTCATATCACAGAAGTTTTCATGACTCTAAGAGAAATGCTTCGCATTTTATTGCAATTTAAACACTTGTTATTTGTCATAGCTTGTTCAACATTTAAGAAATAAACAGATAAATGTTGAAACATTCAGAGCAGATAAAATCTGTAATTAGGGTTGCTGTACTTATTAAGATTGGGAACCATGTGTGTCAACAGTACATTGGGTATATATTTGTCAAAAGCAATAACAGTCTCTTTGCTCATTGCTACACGATGTATGATATTACATTTCAACAGTTTAGATATGGTTTCTGGTCTATAAACTGCGAAATGTTTACCATAGTTTGGCACCATCACAGCTAAGCAACTCAATGTGCGAGACAAACATGGCAGGCATTTACTTCATAGAATTTTTAATATTTATAATATTTCATAATATTTTTAATATTTCCAAGGCGGCGAGCTGGTAGAAATGTTAGCATGCTGGGCAAAATGCTAAGTGGTATTTCATCTGCCGTTACGTTCTGAGTTCAAATTCCACCAAGGTCGACTTTACCTTTCATCCTTTCAGGGTCGATAAATTAAGTACCAGTCATGCACTGGGGTTGATATAATCGACTTAATCCATTTCTCTGTCCTTGTTTGTCCTCTCTGTGTTCAGCCCCTTGTGGGTAGTAAAGAAATAGGTATTTCATCTGCTGTGACGTTCTGAGTTCAAATTCTGCCAAGCTCGGCTTTGCCTTTCATCCTTTTGGGGGTCGATAAATTAAGTACCAGTTATGCACTGGAGTCAATATGATCGACTTAATCCATTTCTTTGTCCTTGTTTGTCTCCTCTGTGTTTAGCCCCTTGTGGACAATAATGAAATAAGAATTTTTAATATTTCTCACACAAAGGTGGCGAGCTGGCAGAATTGTTACTATGCCAGGCAAAATGTTTTGTGGCATTTCTTCTGACTATAAGTCCTAAGTTCAAATACTGCCTGGGTCAGATTTTGTTTTTCGTCCTTTGGGGATCGGTTGAGCACTAGGGTTGATGTAATTGATTTATCTCTTCCCTAGAAATTTATGGTCGTGCACCAAAATTTTAAACTAACCTTCTTTTCATACAAAGGCAGCAAGGTGGTAGAATCATTACCATAGGCACAGGCATGGCTGTGTGGTAAGTTGCTTGCTTACCAACCACATGGTTCTGGGCTCAATCCTACAGCATGGCACCCTGATCATGTGTCTTCTACTATAGCCTCGGGCCGACCAAAGCCTTGTGAGTGGATTTGGTAGAAGGAAATCGAAAGAAGCCCATTGTATGTATATATGTGTGTCTGGGTGTTTGTGTTTGCCCCTTCCCCTCAAAGTTTTGTGAGGGGATTTGGTAGAAGGAAACTAAAAGAAGCCTATTGTATGTATATATATGTGTGTGTGTCTGTGTTTGTCCCGCTATTGCTTGACAGCCAATGTTGGTGAGTTTACATCCTTGTATCTTAGCAGTTCAGCTAAAGAGACCAATAGAATAAATACTTGGCCTACAAAAAATAAGTCCTGGAGATGATTTGTTTGACTAAAGGCGATGCTCCAGCATGGCCACAGTCAAATGACTGAAACAAGTAAAAAAATAAAAGAAAAGAAAGAATGTTGGATAAAATGCTTAGCTGCATTTCATCCGATTTTATAGACAAGTGTCTTCTACTATAGCCTGAGGCTATAGTAGAAGACACTTGTCCAAGGTACCAATGCAGTGGGACTGAACCCAGAACCATGTGGTTCATAAGCAAGCTACTTACCACACAGCCACTCCTATGCCTCAGCTAAATGTTCCTTAAATCAAAAACTGCCTCTTTCTATAAAGAGGCATTGTGTAATGTAGTCTCACATGCTTCTAGAAAGACAGGATGGAACAATGATGGCTGGAATGCAGCGTAACATAGGTTTACATGATTGCAATTGATCCGAAGCTAAACAACATCAATAACAGCAAGAACAACCAAAGGCGCCTATACAGCATCCTCAGCACCAAGCCAACCTTCTGTATTCTTATCATACAATACAAAGCTTCTCACCTATTTTTAAGTGCCCACTTTAATTGAATGGAATCAATACTACGCCTCACCATTATATCTTGCAGCAAATTTCTTTAAGAACAATCCAGAATCCTTCTAACTTAGCGACATTGTCCTTCCTTGTTGGCCAACACGACAATAAGACATCCATGTTTTCAATCTAAAGTATAAACTACGTCAATAGCTTCTCTTGGCAATAACATTGTCAGATAACCAAACACGTATCTCTTCTCCTTCTTTCATAATTCTTTTGTTACCCCCTTATGATATTAGTGTTGTGGCTGATGAGCGTGGGTGTAGTAATGATGGTGGGAACAGTGGTAGTGGTGCTGGTTGTAGTATGATGTGGTGGTGGTGGTGGTGGGCATCCAGAGGGTGGTAGAAACAGTAGTAGCTATGACAGTGCAGCATGTAGGCATACTGGTTCATCACTAACTTTCTCTTTTTCGCTCCATCTCTCCTTTGCAATAACTTAACTTCATCATATCACATAATATAATGTTAAGATATCAAAAATAGGCTGGATGTATCAATTTATTGACACAGTAATATATATATGCATATGAAAGTACACAAACACACACACACACATACACACATGCATATATTCATATATGCACATGCTCATACATACACATGCATGTGTGTGTGTGTGTATACTTACATACATACATTTGGCAAGAGAGACCAATAGTATAAGTACTAAACTTACAAAGATTAAGTCCTGGGGTTGATTTGCTCGACTAAAGGTGGTGCTCCAGCATAGCCACAGTCAAATGACTGAAACAAATAAAAGAATAAAAGAAAAGAAAGGGGAAAAGGGAAAGGAAATTCACAGCAACAATGCTCTTCTCATTACGTGTGACGAACCAGTTAAGACTATCTTTTGCATTTCTTGTATGGATGGTAAGCCAGGGATCATTCTTAAATAATTTTCAATTCCTTTCATGATCATTCCAAGTGCTCCTACAATCACTGGTATTGTATCCATCTTGAGCTGCCCCATCTTTTCAACTTTGATGAGCTTTCTGAGCTTATCAAATTCTCTTGTCAAGATATTACGGTCATAAGCTATGCTCATGTCAATCAATAAACAAACTTTATTGTTTTGGTCTTTCACAAAAATATCTGGTTTATTTGTCTTGATGGTCCAGTCAGTACATACTGGGAAGTCCCAAAAAATAGTTACATTTTCTCCCTCAGTTACAGCCTCAAAGTGATGCTTGTACTATTTGTCAGCAGATTTTATTTTATAATGTTGACACATTATCCAATGTAGATATCAACCAACTCTGTCTTGTCTTGATTTGTACTCTGCAGGTGCTAAAACTTTATGTCCAGAGATTAGGTGGTCCCCTGTTTCTATCCCATCATTGCAGTATTGGCACTTTGGGTCTATACCATTTTTCATCACATTGGTTTGATAGTTCTGGGTGAATTATTATTATTATTATTATTATTATTATTATTATTATTATTATCATTATTGAGTGAGAAAGCAGTGCATGCCATCAATGTGACACTGGGTAAAATATACGAAGCCCAGTATACCCATCATGACTACCCATCTGATATGGGTACACTAGGCACATGCATCACAACCATATGTGCACAACATGGTGATCTCATATCAAGATAAACAGCACATGACGTTGCAAGTGGGGCCCAGTTAGAATTTTCTTCTGGTCGAGTAACCTATTCTTTCAAAAGGTCTCTGAATAAGGCTTGTTTAAGTATGTTGAATGAACCACCCATGTTTCCAAAGGTGAATTATCCAAACCTCTAAGAATTTCTTTCAACACATGGCTATGATGCTCCCCCACTAATTCTGCTCGTGATCGGAGATGCACATATCGTCAGCCACTAAGGGACATGCTCAACTGGTTAAGGTCAAACAACTGACAAGCAAATCTGTGGTATTGAGCAGAATATTTACTGTGGCCCATCCTTTATACCAAGACTAAATAATGTACATGATAACACTTCCAATCAGTTAAGATCAGAAGCCACGAGAGCCACTGCCTGGTACTGCATTATTATTATTATTATTATCATTATTATTATTATTATTATTATTATTATTATTATTATCATTATTATTATTATTATTATTATTATTATTATTATTATTATTATTATTATTATTATTATTATTATTAAGGTGGCGGTAGTAGTAGTAGTAGTTGTTGTTGTTGTTGTTGCTGCTGCTGTTGTTGATTATACCTCCAAAACAAGTCTAATCGAGCAATTATAAGATCTTCAATGACTTTCCAATTATGAACGTCTTGGCCCTCATTTGTTTTGTATATCCAGTCTAAATATTCAATGAACTTCTTTTGGTAATACAGATATAATGATTTTGTGAAATGTTCATCAGTTCTTTACATAGAGATTCTCACACCGGTTGCCCTCCACCTGTGTCATGAAGATCACTCACCTCGTCCAGTTTTATTCAATTACTCTTAATTACTTCCTGTCTCTACACAGTAATACTTAGAAATTAATTTCTTATCTAAATAAGATATTATTTTGATAATATACAATTATCTAACTATATTAAAGGATTACAATTTTCTTTACTGTATTGCAATGTGCTTGTTTCTGGCTTAATCAAATAGTGATCTCTTCTAAAAATACATTTTCCGATGTTATAAGATAAAAGACGGAAAGTTTAGCTGTATAGCATTATTAGAAAATTGATTATTTAGGATTAATATCAACCAAAAACCTTGCTACATATATATGTATATGTGTGTTTGTTGTACTTAGATGCTGATACTCATATCAATCAAACTTAGGTAGTGAAATGGCAAAGTCATTAGAGCATCAGATAGATTGCCTAGCAACATTCATTCAGGTTGTCTACTCACTGAGTTCTAATATTCCACTGGTGAGCTTCACCTTTCATTCTTTCAGTGTCAATTAGGTACAGTCCCATACAGAAGTTGATTCATATCTTTCTCCCTGGAACAAATCAACTTTAGTTAAATTCTGAAGAGAAATTGGTTCTGCTAGAGCTAGATCTAAAATGTCCAAGACATGCTGTACATCATAACTTTGCCCAAATAAATTTTTGTCAAATGTGTGTGTGTATATGTGTGTGTGTGTGTGTATGAGTGTGAGTGTGAGTGTGTGTGTGTGTGTTGTCTAAAGCAGTTTGATTCAGCTCCATGTGACTTCAGGTTTAGCAACCGTCTTACGGAAATATATTGTTCCGGCTCCAATTACCAAATGGAGAAATACAAGAAGTCCAAGATAGCTACTGGATAATGGGCTGCTATTGGTCTACCAAATCCACTCATAAGGCTTTGGTCGGCCTGAGGCTACAGTAGAAGACTCTTGCCCAAGGTGCCACGCAGTGGTACTGAACCTGGAACCATGTGGTTGGTAAGCAAGCTACTTACCACACAGCCACTCCTATGCCTTTTTGTGTTTGTGTATAAACATATGAGTGAATGCTTGTCTGGAAGAACATGTATGTGTCTGTGTATCTTTGTGTATGTATATATATATGCATGCTTTTAGTAATTTGTATCTGTGGGTATGACAGGTGTATGCTAGTGCAGTTGCAACAGAGTTTCTGGGAGATAGAGTTGGGGTTGAACTGAGATTGGGTGGTTTGGAGTGGGGAGAAGGGAAGAGAGAAGCATACTACATAGTGTGTGTGCATGTGTATAGACGTGTGTGTGAGTGTCTGTTTGAGCACACAGCATTTATGGAGACAAATGTAGGGGATCACAGGGAATGAATAAGGTTGGTGGGAGGTCAGCCAGCAGTCTGCATAGGTATTGGTGGTTAGGAGCCCTGTTCTTATTTGTAGAGCAGTTAGTATTTAGGAGCAGACAGTATTACAGTAATATATTTGGGTTGTCGGCAGCCAGTGGTTTGAAGTTCACCAGGAGAGTGTATCTCTGATGGCAGCAATAAGATAGGACTTCTTGTTGATAAATACTGCAGGTTAGTGGAGGATGTGCTGTCACTCACAGAAGCAGAGCTGGCAATTTCAGACACTGGATGTGTAGTGTAGAGCCTTGTTTATGACACATCCCTGTACACTATAATGTTACAATTGATATACAACTATAGAATAACATGTTATGATAAACTACAGAACACCTTAGAAAGAGTACCAATGTGTGTTTTTCATTTCTATACCTTTGTGTTCTAGACATGACTGACAACAGAAGAATTTTGTATCTATGAGTTTGCTCCCTTTCAATTTCTCTCGTATTCTCCAAATCACTATAGACTTAATTTTAAATAATTCTCTCTTTCTCTGCAATACTGTTTATAATTTTCTCACTGGAAGATTTATGATTTCTTTTAAAACCTGTCAAAAATAGAATCCTCTGTGTGACAATATTAACCATGTAAACCAGTTGTCAGTAAACCATCTTTTGTGAGCAAAATTTCACATGATGTCTTCTGTATGTAAATAAGGAATCATCAAGAGAAAAATTGTAAATCTGAAACATTTTAATTATTAAAGCTAACCTGATATTCTTATTATTTTACAGGTGGTGGGCGTATTTTCTTAATCCCAAGATATACGAACTAAGTATGAATTGTAGATGCTGAATAGCAATTAATCTACTGAGAAATGCTTATTTTATTTTCTTTTTTCTTCTTTTTGATCAAGAACATCTGCAGGGAAATCATGGTTAATTTGTGCCAATTTTACTTCTTATGTGAGGAGAATAACCACTGTATCAAGTGACAATATTGAGACAGATCTCAACCAGTTCTATAACTCCTGTTCATCCTTGTATACAACAAAATTTCTCTTACCTGTTGTAAGAGAAATATCTCATGGGATTTACAAACCATGAAATGCAGAAAAGCCAAACAGTAACAAATGAAATAATTATACGGAATTGACTTCTTACGTTGCTCTTTTTAATCCTTGTAAATTCTTACAGCGTGGTGAGAAATATGTTTGTATATTTCAAATTGACCAGGATTATCAAATAAAATCTGTTGGAAATAAAAGAAAAATTTCTGATTAAAAATTGAAGATTAAAAAAGAAAATTACTCAACATGAGTTACATGAGTTCTTGGTCAAATTTGAATTGATTTATATACATAGCTATATGTGTGTGTATGCATATGTGTGTATGCATGTGTGCATGAGTGTGTTTGTGTGTGTGTGTAAATTATATAAATCATCATCATCATCATCGTCGTCATCATCACCGTCATTCAACGTCTGACTTCCATGCATGTATGTGTAGGACAGTTGACAAGAGCCAGCTAGTCTGCTGTGTCTCTTTTGGCAGGGATTTTACGGCTGGATGCCCTTCCTAATACCAACCACTCTGCAGAATGGACTCAGTGCTTTTTATGTGGTACCAGCACAGGTGAGGGCAGTTTTGGCATGATTTTTATAGTTGGTTGCCCTTCCAAATGCCAGCCACTTTACATGGCACCAGCACTGGCGGCAGGATGACCAAATAACTTGCAAGAAAACGAATTTTGGGAGGGGCTGAGGCATTGGAGAAGGGGATCTTTTGTCAGATGATGAAAGGTTAGTGTGTGACAGAGAAACAGGTGGCAAGCTGGCAGAAACGTAACACGCCGAACGAATTGCTTAGCGGTATTTCATCTGCGGTCATGTTCTGAGTTCAAATTCCGCCGGAGTAGACTTTACGTTTCATCCTTTTGGAGCCGATAAATTAAGTACCTGTTATGCACTGGGGTTGATGTAATCGACTTAATCCCTTTGTCTGTCCTTGTTTGTACCCTCTATGTTTAGCTCCTTGTGGGCAATAAAGAAATAAGAGACAGGTGTCTTGCTACAGAGGAGGTACTTGGTTACCCAGCGAGAGACAGAGAACAGAGAGAAGAGAATGTGAGGGAAGGGAAGAGAGAGAGAGAGGGGAGAGAGGTACAAGAAGGAGGACAGAAATAGGTGCAAAGATATAAAGGAGATACCAGGTAGAGGGAAAAGCAAGACGGGAGAGTTAGAGTGATAAAGAATAAAGGCAGAAATTGGTGTTTGCTGCTGTAGAGGAGATACATGGTTACCCAACCAGAAGGAAGAGCAAGGGAAAGAGAGAGAGAGACTGGGAAACAGCAAAGGTGCAAGAGAGAGCAGGAAAAAGAGAGTGATAAATTGCCAGGGTATATCACAAGTAACAAGTATCAGAGCATAGATGTGACGGTAGAGTAAGGGAGAGAGAGATAAATGGTGGCATTTGCCAGGGTATGCCCTTAAAGGGCGGAGGTCATAATATATATGGCCAAGTATTGTCAAGAAGGTGTGATTAGGGAGTGGGGATTGCAGTGACTGGTGAAAACCTGGGGATAATGAAGGAGTGGGGGAACACTGTGATGCAGTTAACAGGGCAGTAAGGGTAGGGAAGGAGAGTGGGAAACAATCATTTTATATAAAGAGGGAATGTGAGAAAGAGAAAGATGCAGTTTAGAAGAGGAGAAGCAGTTCAGTTTTTTGGGGCAGGATGTGTAAAAAGTTTATTGTTACATGTGGATGGGACACAGTGATTCTAGCACTCAATTTCACTGATGTAGGCAAGTCTTCTCTAGAACCTCATATCACCAAACATCTCCATTGTTTCTTATAAGGTTGTCATTTGCTCCGTACTGCAACTAATGACGATGATGACGATGGTAATGATGATGATAGTAATGATATATATATATAGGTGTAGGAGTGGCTGTGTAGTAAGTAGCTTGTTTACCAACCACATGGTTCTGGGTTCAGTACCACAGCATGGCACCTTGGGCAAGTGTCTTCTGCTATAACCTCGGGCTGATGAAAACCTTATGAGTAGATTTGGTAGACGGAAACTGAAAGAAGCCCGTTGTATATATGTATGAATATAAATATATATATATATATATATGTGTGTGTGTGTATATGTTTGTGTGTCTGTGTTTGTTCCCCCAACATTGCTTGATAATTGATGCTGATGTGTTTATGTCCCTGTCACTTAGCAGTTCAGCAAAAGAGACCAATAGAGTAAGTACTAGGCTTACAAAGAATAAGTCCTGGCTTCGATTTGCTCGACTAAAAAAGGCAGTGCTCCAGCATGGCCACAGTCAAATGACTGAAACAAGTAAAAGAGTAAAAGAGTATATCCATGTGTCAGTGTCACATGCCGTAATAGTAAAATATATTTATGGCAACATTTTTGAACATAAGTTCGTTGATTCATTGATCCTGTGTGTATATGTGTGTGGGTATGTGCGTGTGTGTGTGTTTGTGTGTGTGTATATGCGTGTGCATAAAGATGATATCGTGTCTTCTAGTCTCTGGATTACTGGTCTCCAATGGATCGTAAAAATCTCAGCAGTATATCAAAATAGATCTGAGTGACAAGAAATGACAATTGCCTCTTCACATTATAGATTGTTTTATAGGAACAGGTTTCAGGATATGCACAGGTGCCCTCATGAGAATTATTTTCTTTTTTCATTTTCGACAGGGAGAATATTGTAAGAGGAATGCTGATGATAATAGCGATAGTGACATTGATGAAGATGTTGTCATTGATGATCACGATGATGATGATGATGACTCATGACGACAATGACGTCGACGATGATGATGATGATAATGATGACAATGATGACTGGCGATGTTGTTGTTGATGACGATGATGATGATGATGATGACAGTGATGATGTTGAGGATGAAAATAATGATGAAGATGACAATTTTTCTCTGTTACTCCTACGGATCTTGCACTTATATTTTCTATCTGCTCTTTTCCCCTCTCATTCTTCACCACCAACACACCAAAAATATATACACAACTACAAACACAAAGCATGTACAAAAGTGAATATATATATATATATATATATATATATATATATATATATATATATATATGTATGTATGTATGTATGTATGTATGTATTATATATATATGTATGTGTATATGTATGTATGTATATATATATATATATATAAATATATATATATATATATCATCATCATCATCGTTTAACGTCCGTTCTCCATGCTAGCATGGGTTGGACGGTTCAACTGGGGTCTGGGAAGACCGAAGGCTGCACCAGGCCAGTCAGATCTGGCGGTGTTTCTACAGCTGGATGCCCTTCATAACGCCAACCACTCCGTGTGTGTAGTGGGTGCTTTTTATGTGCCACCAACATAGGTGCCAGACGAGGCTGGCGAACGGTCATGCTCGGATGGTGTTTTTTATGTGCCACCGGCACGGAGGCCAGTCGATGCGGTGCTGGCTACAGCCACGTTCGGATGGTTCTCTTATGTGCCACCGGCACTGGTGTCTGTGTGGTAAGATTATTGCTTCTTGACCACAAGGTTCTGGGTTCAGTTTCACTGTGCAGTACTGCATACAAGTGTTTTCTGCCATTACCTTGAGAATATATTTGGTACACAGAAACTGAAAAAAGCTTGTAATGGATATATATATATATATATATAATATATATATATATATGTATGTATGTATATTTATATATATGTATATGTTGGTGTGCCACTTGTAGTAATAGTGAAATATATCTACTGCAGAATCAGTTGGTTGAAAATATAAGTTCACTGATTCAGTGACAATATTATTAAATTATATACAATGATAATATATGTATTTTTATGTTTATCTGTGCTTGTGTGTGTATGTACCACACGACTATGCTCCACTTCAATCATTTCTTATTAAGTATTTTTCATGTTTCTGTGTTCATCATTTAGAATAATTTAATTTGAAAATGTGAGTTTGAAGTTATCAAAACGTCTATGTAATTGATTTAGGAATGCAAGTGTTCCATGCTGAACATACAAGTCGAACAAAAATCCCTAAGAATATGACTGACCATGATCATAGTTATGTTTATTAATATAATATCCTTTTTAAGTGTAGAGGATATGTGAAGACTTGAAAGAAATGAAACTGGTTTGCTTCAGTGGATGTGCATAGTCAGCGAATGTACAATGGAGTGCAAATGTTTTGGTAGCTCTGTGGTGAGAAGCTTGCTTCCCAACCACACGGTTTTGGGTTTGGTCCCATTGCGTTTATAAAAAGCACCATTCGAGCATGATCGATACCAGCAGCGCCTTACTGGCACTTGTGCCGGTGTGCAGGTGACACGTAACAAATGTAAAAAGTGAAGAAAAAACATGATTTTTCCGGGGCCGTTGCCAGTACTCCCTGACTGGCCCTCATGCCGTTGGCACGTAAAAGCACCCACTACACTCTCGAAGTGGTTGGCGTTAGGAAGGGCATCCAGCTGTAGAAACTCTGCCAGATCAGATTGGAGCCTGGTGCAGCCACTTGGTTCGCCAGTCCTCAGTCAAATCGTCCAACCCATGCTAGCATGGAAAGCGGACGTTAAACGACGACGATATAAATATATATATATATACATATATAAATTTGGTATTCTGCTCTTATCAAGTACCTGCAGTAAAAGGATGTAGCTCACAAGGACATTCATGCTGACATGATTATTAGATTAGAGGACAAGGCTCTCACTCTATTAACAGTGCAAAAAGTGAGCAACTGAATTTAGGAGGGAAAAAAGAGTCTTGGATATGATCCAAGGTCTGGACGTTCTGCAGCTGCTACCACTAAGGAAAATATCGATTAGGTTCACCACATGGTGATAGATTATAAGCGAGCTGGCTAAGGTGGCAAACTGGCAGAAACGTTAGCATGCCGGGAGAAATGCTTAGAGGTATTTCTTCTGTCTTTACATTCTGAGTTCAAATTCCACCGAGGGTGACTTTGCCTTTCATCCTTTCGGGGTCGATAAATTAAGTACCAGTTGCACACTGAGGTCGATGTAATCGACTTAATCCCTTTGTCTGTCCTTGTTTGTCCCCTCTATGTTTAGCCCCTTGTAGGCAATAAAGAAATAAGATTATAGGCGATTGACTATAAATCAAATAGAGTCCCATGAGAGAGTTGAGAATATTCTACCCAATGATCTTGACATGATAAAGGTCTCTGTTTAGTGGGGCCGCATCTTCTGATACCTGATAAAAAACACAGCACGCTGATCACATCATAGGAAAAGCTGACATTGTTTGAGACAGATCCAGCTGGTTTTCTTGACTGCTTCTTGACCCAGCATGTGTGCTGGGTGCCTCACTTTGAGCCAGAGATAAAGAGACAAACCATACAGTAGAGTGTCCTCTGCACCTGCTCCCTAAAAAGACAAAGTAGTTTCATCTGCAGGGAAGGTGATGACCTCAGTATTCTGGGGTGCAAAAAGGCATCGTGTTTCTTGATTATCTTTGAAAGCACCACTCTATCAATGAAAGGTGCAATGCCAACTTGCTGAGGTGGTTATGAAAGGATTTCAATACCAGCTGCCCAATAAAACTGAGGAAAGGGGTATTGTTTCATCAGTACAATTCTCCAGCACACAAGTCCTTGCTTCCAATGGCTGCTGTGCGTAACTGTGGCGTTGAACTGGTTGATCACCCTCCCTTTTCTCCCAATTTGGCTCCATCTGATCATCATCTGTTCCCCAACATGAAAAACACTTGGCTGTAAACCAGTATCACAGTGATATGACATCATATATGCTGTTGAGTGGAGGCATATGGCCTAGTAGTTAGAGCAGTGGAATTGTGGGCAAAAGGTCATGGGTTCAAATCTCAGACAAGGCGATGTGTGTGTTTATGAACGAAACACCTAAGGTCCATGTGGCTTTGGCAGAAGATAATGGCAAACTGCTGCTGACTCTTTCACCACAACTTTCTCTCATTCTTTCCTCCTGCATCTTGCAGTTCATCTGCAATGGAGCAGAGTGCCATCCAGGTGGGGAACCTATAACCAATGTAACTGGGAAAATTGGTTGTTATGAGCCAGGCATGGCTTGAGAAGGAACAAACAACAATAACATATGCTGTTGATTGGCTTTTTGACCAACAGGATGAAATCTTCTTCATCAATTGGTTCCAAGCACTGCAACACTGATAGAAGTGAGTGGATTACAAGGTGGACTATGCTGAAAAATAAACTCAATTGGCCACATTTCATGAAAGTATCTATCTCAGCTTATGAACTTTTCAACCAGACCCCGTGTGTGCATATGTGTGTGTGTGTGCATGTGTGTGTGTGTGTGTGTGTGTGTGTGTGTGTGGTGTGTGTGTGTGTGAAATGTATTTTGTTGGATTCCTGTTTGGGTAATAAACTCATATATATGTGTGTGTATACAAGTATATACAGAGGCAAAAAGAGAGAAAGAGAGGGAGAAAAAAGAGAAAGAGAGAGAGAAAGAGAGAGAGAATGAGAGAGAAGGATACAAGAGATGTATATAGTGTCTGCATTTGAATCCAAAGTAGAGTGTAAGAGAGAAAGTTGACAAGAATAAAATTCACACATACGCAACAACTGTGAGTGTGTGGTTAATTCATTGCATACCACACACGATAATGATCTCAGGTGCCTGAGATCATTATGCTGAACCATTATGGCAGTTATTATGCTGAACTATTATGGCAGTTCTGATATTGCAACAAGACAATGGGTAGTGAAATCTTCAGTTCTATTGTCTTGCTTCTTTGCAACAATACACCACCTTATGTAGTTCAGGTGTTTAAAAGCTGACGTCTGTGATTGTAAATTTGAAGAACAACCTCTCCTTGTCTATTCACAAGATCTTGCTGTCTGCAGTTTTCACTGTTTCAGAATTTGAGGCACCGTTTGGACGGCAGAGGATTCTCCGATGATGAACCTGACTACAGAATAGTGGTTGGTAGAACAGAATAAATAATTCTATTCAAATATTAAAGAGTAGATCTGCAAACAATGCACAAAAATTCAGTTGTGTCTGGGGAGAGTTATTTTCTTTTTGTGCCTTATAATGTAACACAGTCACTGGTAAAATTTCCACTTATTTCTTATTTTTATAGGAAAATAAAAAAAAAAAAAGTAAGAAGTGGAAATTTTACCGGTGAGTATGTTACATTATAAGGCACAAAAAGAAAATAACTCTCCCCAGACACAACAGAATATGCTTCAACACATGAACTCATATAAATAATCTTGCAAATCAAATCCAAAAACGAAATGCAAAAAATGTTTTGGAGTTAATGGTAACTTTCTTGAAACTGTTAGTATTTGTCAGATGATAAAATAAAAATTAAATGCAAAATTTTTTCCTGTTCTTCTGTCATTAAATATACTAGCAAATCTGCCCGTCTACGATGGAAGCATAAAATGCGAGAGGGAAATCATAACAGCAGTATGTATTGAGAAATATCTAAATGGACTTGATAGATTACTGGGTGATGTCTTGGAAAAATCCCATTATTGTTAGTAATACAGCATTCTATTCCAACTATATGGCATGTGTTTGCAACTAAGTGACATATGATGACGATTCACTCCCGAACTAAAATAGGCTCCCAGCTTCTGTATCGTGAATGGTTATGTGAACCACTCCTAATGAAAGCCAGAGATTCCTTTGACCACCACATAAAAGGTATTAAGAAAAATATGTTATTTAGATATACTTTTATTTTAGTTGTTTACACTATTTTACGCTTGTTGATACTTTTATATATTCAAAGTTCACAAATTATTTTATTTAAATTATGAATCATATTCTTTTCAATAATATCAATATGATTACAAAACTTCTTTGTAATTTATATATTCCGTTTGATCAACACTAATTTTCAAAATACTGGAGTCTATTGCTCTACTCATAGCAATGTGTAACTGGCCGAGAGTAAACATTGTAGCGGGTAAAAGTACAACTCCCTGATCTAAAGTCTGGCCCTGTGCCTTGTTTGCTGTGAATGCATGAGGGGAAACTTTGGGGTTGCAAAAAATTAAACTAAGACTTACCTCTCACTGTTCTATATGAATAATGTCTGGATGTTCTAGTACCCTAAGTTATTTTGATTGGCAAAATTGAGATACTCTTTACTTGTTTCAGGCATTTGACTGCGGCCATGCTGGAGCACCGCCTTTTAGTCGAGCAAATCGACCCCGGGACTTATTCTTTGTAAGCCCAGTACTTATTCTATCGGTCTCTTTTGCCGAACCGCTAAGTAACGGGGACGTAAACACACCAGCATCAGTTGTCAGGCAATGCTAGGGGGACAAACACAGACACACAAACATATACACACATATATATATATATATACATATATACGACGGGCTTCTTTCAGTTTCCGTCTACCAAATCCACTCACAAAGCATTGGTCGGCCCGGGGCTATAGCAGAGGACACTTGCCCAAGGTACCACGCAGTGGGACTGAACCCGGGACCATGTGGTTGGTTAGCAAGCTACTTACCACACAGCCATGCCTGCGCCTATAAGAGATGTAAATAACAGCTGCTTTGATTAGCTGTTTTGAATCCTGCTCGAAACTGACACACTTCAATAACCACTATAAAATCACACACACTATATATATTTCTTTACTGCCCACAAGGGGCTAAACACAGAGGGGACAAACAAGGACAGACAAAGGGATTAAGTCGATTACATCGACTCCCAGTGCGTAACTGGTACTTAATTTATCGACCCCGAAAGAATGAAAGGCAAAGTTGACCTCATACTGACACACACTTTTCCGTGTTATTTTTGCTATTAACCAACCTTGTGATCCCCTTTGTATCTATGATGGGGCCGCAAACAATACAATGGAAAACCAGAGTTACTCATTTGGTGAATTTTTAATAAAGATGCGAATGGGGTTTAACAATTCAAAAATCGATATCTACGAAATAATCATACTTTCTGATGTTTTTATGCTTAAAAGCCGTCCTGACAATTATCTTTGTAATCCTGAAAAATATCATGACTATTGGTTCAGCCATGGGAATGGACAAAGAGATGGACAGGCAGACAGACAGACATAATGCCCATTATAGTAAGATAACAAATATGCCCATCTACGATGGGAAATAAAGGGATAGTATTGTAAATCTAAACCCTCTAATCCCTTGAATGACACATTGTTGAGATTCCTGTTCATCCTGATGAGGGGGTCATTGCTGAGATGCACCTTAACTCATAATTGAACCATGGAAGTGAACTCCTGAAATGAGTTGATTTTGTGGAACTCTCTTATGCTCCTGGACTCCAACCTACCATGGATTTTATGAAATGAACTTTTTTGACAAATTTTCAACTGAAGGGAGTAAAAAAAGTAAAAAGAAAACTTTTTAGTCGAGTGATATTTTATTAAGGTTTTTAGTTGCATAACACGCTCTAGAATTTTTAGTTGATTGTATATACCTTCTTGATAGGCTGTTTTATATATTTGTATTTTTATTTGCATATACTTTTTTACCTTCT
>NC_043008.1:62385074-62412574 GCF_006345805.1 Octopus sinensis
ACAGTCACTTCATCTTCTAATTATTTCACCAAGATAACAAAAGCTATCAACCACATATAGCGAGCCACCCTGGCATTTAAGAGAATGTCTTTCTTGTGTGTTCGTGGTTCATTTTGCTGCAGTGCATTTAGCAAATATATATTTATACATATATCATCATCATCAGCATCCTCATCATCATCCTCATCATCATCATCACCATCATCACCATCACCATCATCATCATCATCATCATCATCATCATCACCACCACCACCAAAATATATATATATATATATATATATATATATATATACATGTAAACACTTTGCTCACCTTGTATGTAAGTATGTATCTAAATTCTGTAGGACATTTTACTCCCTCTTTTAGTCCCCCTTATACTTTCTTCTTTCTTTCCCTCTTTCTTTTTCTTACTCCCCCTCTCTCACATTTCTTGACATTCTCCTTTTATCTCTCTATTTTCCTTCATTATCTCCCTTGTACATTTTCATCTGTCTCTCCCTCTCCCTCTCTCTCCCTATTTCCTACCCTAATTCTTCAATCCCTCTTCTCTCTACCTCTCTGCATTCCTTCCACATGACTGGTGTTCAGCCAAGCATGATCTTTCTTTCTCAGCCTGACCACTTTATTTTCCAGTCTCCTGATTTTCATCAATGTTTTTGCCTCAAGGCTTTCACTCTAAACACCAGCATAACTTAACTTGTCCTTTTAGTCGAAAGACACCTGTTGTTATCCTCTTGCTGTTTGCATTTGTAATCATATATTTTCTCTGTTTTCTCATTTTTTGTCTGTGTTGTCATACACATTCGCTAGCTTTCTTCCCCAAATTTTATGCTCTCAGCTCAGATTTTTAGGGCTTACTAACAGCCTCAACTGTAACAGGCTAAAACTGCAATGATAATTGGAAACTTGACTGATAAACAGAGGGCCAGGAATGATCCATCCTGGGTTTTCCCTGTCCTTCTTTGTATCATCTATCCGCCCATATGTTTTTACTGTCATCCGTTACATTCTTATTCCGATTTCGGATTTATATATATATATATATATATATATATATTTACATATATCAATATAGATAGATAAAGAGATAGATAGATAAAAGGGCAAAAATTCTTGACATGTTCCTGCTTTGTATTAGTTTGGAATAGTACAGCTCCCTCCTGCACTATAACTAACCAGAGAGAGATGGGGGAGAGAAGGAAAGAGATACTAAATTCAACACTTTCCACATGACTTTGTCTGCTGGGAAGCAAATCCAATTAAAAGACAAAACAAAAACAAAAACAAAAGAACTCTTTATACTCTAACAAGAAACAATTTTTAACACAATATAAAATTTAATTAGATAGACATGCTGTTTATATTTCATTAATGATAAACTAATAAACATCATTAATGAACGAGGAATTTTCAAATGTGTTGGAAAGGAGTAACGACGATGTGGACAACAGCAACAACAACAATGATAACTGTAGTAACAATAATAATATGAATGATAATAATAATAATAATAATAATAATAATATCAGCAATGATAATAATCTTTCCTACTCTAGGCACAAGGCTCAAAATTTTTAGGGAGTGGAGCCTGTTGATTAAATCGACCCCAGCACACAACTGGTACTTAATTCATCAACCCTGAAAGGACAAAAGGCAAATTTGACCTAGGCGGAATTTGAACTCAGAACGTAATGACAGATGAAATACCTATTTCTTTACTATCCACAAGGGGCTAAACACAGAGAGGACAAACAAGGACAGCCAAAGAGATTAAGTCGATTACATCGACTCCAGTGCATAACTGGTACTTAATTTATCAACCCCGAAATGATGAAAGGCAAAGTCGACCTTGTTGGAATTTGAACTCTGAATGTAGCGGCAGACAAAATGCTGCTAAGAATTTCACCCGGCGTGCTAATGTTTCTGCCAGTTCCCTGCCTTTTCTGCCAGCGCACCACCTTAATAACAATAATAATAATGATAATAACCTAAAAGTGACATGAAGGGAAGTAGGGATGATAGTCTAGTGAACAGTGGATATGCCTTATGGTAAAGGTAACCCATTTTCCTGAAACGTGGGAGGTTACTCAGTGTATTTCAAGAATGATCAATCAATGTTTCTTTGAGAAAGAAAATGTGAAAGGAAAAGAAATTAAAAGAAAAAAAAAGATGAAGCTGATATAAAACCAACAGGGAAGATAATGATCATTATTTTGATTGTTGTCTCCAGCATCTTCATCACGGTGTTGATAATCTTTCTCCTTCTTTCCTTTGCTGTCATCTGCACTCTTCTTATTATCACCTTCCCTATCATTGTCGTCGTCACTCTCACCATCATCGCCATCATTGCCATTGTCATCATCATCATTGTCATCATCATCATTGTCGCCATCATTATTATCATCATCGTCTTCATCATCATCATCATCATCATCATTAACATCATCATCGTCGTCACCAACATCACCACCACCACAACCACAGCCATCATCATCACCATCACCATCGTCATCATCACCATCATTGTCGTCGTCGTCATCCTCCTCATCATCATCGTCATTATTGTCACCACTACCACTACCATCACCACCACCACCATCACCACCACCACCATCATCATCACCATCACCTTCAACATCGTCATCAACATCGTCATCGTCCTCATCATCACCAACATCATTGGTATCGTCATCAGTTTTACAATCACTCCTCCCCTGTCATCACCATCAGGTCCATACATCCATCACTGTCATCTCCCATCTTCATCATCATCATCATCATCATCAATACCATCATCATCACCAGTATCCACCTTCACTATCTCTTTCCTCATCATCACCTTAACCATATCACCAACCCTTATTTCAACTGAAATCAACACCTTCCCCTTTGTCCTCAACCTCCTTGTCATCATCATCCTCACCACATTCATCTTTTGCACCATCCTACTCCTCATCATCCTTACCCTCAACATCAGCTTCTCTACCATCTTCACGATCTTCATCATCGCTCTCACCAGCATCACGATTAACACCTGAGTATGATCTAATCACTGAAGGCATTCTTCATTCTTATTGTGGCTACGATAAAGACGACAACAACAACGATGATGTTGATACCAAGGACAAGGTGGCTATAGTGATGGTGGTGGTGGTGGTAGTGGTAGTGTTGGTGTTGGTGATGATGATGTTGGTGATGATGATGTTGGTGATGGTGGTGGTGGTGGTAGTGGTGGTGGTGGTGGTGGTGGTGGTATTGGTGGTGGTGGTGGTGGTGGTGACGGTGGCGACGGCGGCGGTGGTACTGTTGGTGATGATGATGATGATGGTGGCAGTGGTGTTGATGGTGGTGTTGGTGATGATGATGATGGTGATGGTTTTGGTGGTGGTGTTGATGGTGGTGTTGGTGATGATGAAGATGGTGGTGGTGGTGGTGGTGGTGGTGGTGTTGGTGATGATGAAGATGGTGGTGGTGGTGTTGGTGATGAGGAAGATGGTGGTGGTGGTGGTGGTGTTGGTGATGATGATGATGGTGGTGGTGGTAATGATGATTATGATGTTGATGGTGGTCATGGTGATGATGCTGAAGTTGATGATGATGATGATGAGGATTATGACAATGGCGGTGCGGGATGTGGGGATAGGGGTGGTTGTTCTGGTGGTGTTGTTGGTGGTGTACAGATCAAACACCTCTCTTACATGTCCTAGAAATACAAAACCTTCACTCATATTCCTCATCCATCTTCACTCAGAACAAGGCATGGCTGTGTGGTAAGAAGTTTGCTTCCCAACCACATGATTCTGGGTTCAGTTCCACAGCATGGCACCTAGGAGGACATTCTT
Organism: Octopus sinensis; assembly: GCF_006345805.1. Classification (NCBI taxonomy): domain Eukaryota; kingdom Metazoa; phylum Mollusca; class Cephalopoda; order Octopoda; family Octopodidae; genus Octopus; species Octopus sinensis. The sequence continues at coordinate 62,388,920 of NC_043008.1, forward strand.
CATGGCCCTTGCTATATTTTTGTCAACTTATTTTCCCCTGAGGCACCAGCGAATAGCAGTAAAAATAATTTTTCAACCAAAACTTTTAACAATTTTCAAGTCAGAGAAAAAAACCATTGTTTGCAAACAGGAGTTAAGTCCCCTTCTAGTGCTGAGTAAGTTTTTGTTAAGAATTTTGTTGTTTTATTTTTCCATCAAGGGAAAAAAGTGTTTTGTTGATATACGGGCAACACACACATGAAAATGTATGCATACAAAAAACATGTATGCAATAGGTGTATGTATGCATGTGTGTGTGTTGCCTTTATATATATATATATATATATATATATATATATATATATATATATGTATGTATGTATATACATACATACATATATGTAAGCACCAACCGATCATGGTTGCTGCCAGACTCCCCTGGCACCTGTGCTGGTGGCACGTAAAAAGCACCCACTACACTCACGGAGTGGTTCGCGTTACGAAGGGCATCCAGCTGTAGAAACACTGCCAGATCAAACCGGAGCCTGGTGCAGCCTCCTGGCTTCCCAGACCCCGGTCGAACCGTCCAACCCATGCTAGCGCGGAAAACGGATGTTAAACGATGATGATGATGATGATATATATATATATATATATATAATATATATATATATATATATGTACGTTTAAATATTTGTTGTGCAAGATTTTTTATGTGAAGTCGTGTGTTGAAACAGATATTGTTATATTTCGGAATGGTCATATTGCCAGTTTAGCCAATAAAAACACACGCACTATATATTTGGTGTTATTTTGCTTCAGTGATATTTATTTTTTACATTAATCTTAATCTTATTTCGGCCAAAGTTCTTTCGTCACACTCCTGTGACCGCATCAGTGGTCCTTTGTTTTCTTCTCACTTACTTGTGTCTCTCCTTACTAACCGTCAGCCATTTTGTATTTCTATTGTATTATACAATAGAAATACAAAATGGCTGACGGTTAGTAAGGAGAGACACAAGTAAGTGAGAAGAAAACAAAGGACCACTGATGCAGTCACAGGAGTGTGACGAAAGAACTTTGGCCGAAATAAGATTAAGATTAATGTAAAAAATAAATATCACTGAAGCAAAATAACACCAAATATATAGTGCGTGTGTTTTTATTGGCTAAACTGGCAATATGACCATTCCGAAATATAACAATATATATATATGTATATAAACCAATTACAATGGATTTCACCCAAATTTGACGTCGATGTTACTTACTTCGGTTTGAAATAAAGAACTTGATTAGCTTAATAATCCTAACTTAATCCCGAACAAAGCCAGGTTATACTGCTAGTATATATATATATATATATATATATATATATATCATTGAATGTACACATTATTTAAAATAAGACCTACTAATAGTTTCTTGCCAAAAAGACACTGAGACCAGGCAGATTTATATAACACACCTTGAATCTTTAAGTAATCTGGAGGCTCAGGGTAAATCTCAGGTACGATTGTCAGTTCATCTCAGCTTAGTTGTCCACATTGGTTTATTCCATATTAAACCATGTTTGAAATTTCATCAGAGGTGGGTTGAACCCTGTCTCAGGTGGAAGACAACATGGGAACTCTGAACAGCTTAGCTCATCAAACTTTAAGCTTATATAAACAAATACAACTAACTATTATATTAAACATAATTAAATAGCCTGACTTGCAGTGCGTAGCTCACATTTTAGAACATGTTTTAAATGTAAACCTTGAAGATTGCTTCAGCTGTGTAATCTTCCAACAAGATGGCAGTCTTCACTTATGGACAATCAAATTGAAGAAATCCAAACATTTGCTTTTGTTTGTTACACTTTTATGAAAAGGATAAAATATTACGAGATTATTTGTTCTATTAATAATTGTGAAGCTTTTGTGTTTTATTCATTAATTTAACAACAGTGTATCATTCTAAAAGACTTGTAATTATCTCTAAGATTTCACTTTGGTTGATTGTATTGCATAACACTTCCTCCTCCATTTCGTAATAGCTATATTACATTCGCAGATGAGAATAGATTAAATTAAGCTAGGAATACAATTTTCAGGAATCTTTCAATTGTTACTGGAGCATTTGTTTGAAGAAGATGTTTCCATTGACATCCTTCAATATACCAAAAAATAACAAGAATAACAACAAAACCAATATGGCAAAAACATTATTGAATTCTTCAGTCTAATTTTCATTTGTAGATATAATTAGTGATTTAATATAAGATCTTGTATGTGTGGTTCTTTGTTAAAGTGTTGATAAGTTGTTGATACAACAGGTATTCAAATATGTGTAGATTCATTACCATTACTAATAATGGTTTCAAATTTTAGCACAAGGCCAGCAATTTTGGAGGACTGCTAAGTTGATCAAATCAGTCCCAGTGCTCAACTGGTATTTATTTTGTTGATCTCCAAAAGGATGACAGGCAAAGTCAACCTTGACAGAATTTGAACTCAGAACGTAACAACAGATGAAATACTGTTAACCATTTTGCCTGGTTTGCTAATAATTCTGCCAGCTTTAATGATAATAATAATAATAATAATAATAATAATAATAATAATAATAATAAAAATAATAAAAATAATAATAATAATAATAATAATAATAATAATAATAATGATAATAATGACCTGATGCAGTACCAGGCAGTGGCTCTCGTGGCTTCTGATCTTAAAACTGGCAAAATGACTATTCCAAAATACTACAATATTATTATTATTATTATTATTATCATTATTATTACTATCATCGTTGTCATCATCATCATCATCATCTTATAACAACAACAACAACAACAACAATAACAATAATAATAATAATAATAATAATAATAATAATGCCTGATGCAGTACCAGGCAGTGGCTCTTGTGGCTTCTGATCTAAACTGATTGGAAGTGTTATCATGTACATTGTTTTGTCTTGGTATAAAAGATGGGCTACAGCAAATATTCTGCTCAATACCACAGATTTGCTTGTCAGTTGTTTGACCTTAACCAGTTGAGCATGTCCCTTAGTGGCTGACGATATGTGCATCTCTGATCAAGAGCAGAAGTAGTGGGGAAGCATCGTAGCCATGTGTTGAGAGGGTTTCTCTTATTTGTTTATTGGCGACAAGGGCTTACATAAAATTACATTAAAACACATACAACAGCATAAAAGACAAAAATAGGACAATACAATGGGTTTTACAATGTGTAAACAATATATATAATTATAAAAAATTAAACAGTTTAAAACTCCCAATAGGGGAGATGCTTTAGGGGCCTTGTGGAAAACCTCACAAAAGCCACAAGTGCCTGAACAAGGTAAGGGCCCTTTTCTTTTTATCCTTTCTACTAAACGCACAAGGTCTGAAATTTTGGGAGAGGAACTAGTCGATTATATCAACCCCAGTTTTCAACTGTTACTTATTTTGTCTACCCCAATGGGATGAAAGGCGAAGTTGACCTCGGTGGAATTTGAACTCAGAATGTAACAATGGCTGAAATACTGCTAAGCATTTTGCCTGGTGTGCTAATGGTTCTGCCAGCTTACCACCTAATGTAGTAATTATGGTTTCAAGTCTTGGTACAAGGCCAGCAAATTCATGGGAAGAAGTAAGTCAATTACATCGACTCTGGTAATCTGTTTTATTGACCCTGAAAGGATAAAAAGCATAGTCGACTTCAGTGGAATTTGAACTCAGAACGTAAAGATGGATGAAATGCTGGTAAGCATTTAGACCACCATGCTTACGATTCTGCCCACTTACCACCTGAATAATATTACCTATATTACATATTAAACACTATGTGAGTTTATGTGCGGGAAATTTGTTTGATGTCAGATATATGGGAGGCTGTTGAATATATATTTTTCTCCTCCTCCTCTTTCTCCTACTCCTACTCCTCATCATCATCGTCATTGTCATCGTCATTGTCATTGTCATTGTCATCTTTTTGTTGTCATCACTGTGATCATTGTTGTCATCATCATTGTCATCATCGTCGTTGTCGTCGTCATCGTCATCATCATCATTTCATGCCTGTTTCCTTGCTGGCATGAGTTAGTCAGTGAGAATGGCAAGTAGATGTAAATGATGATGACGATGACAACGATGATAATCTTGATGATGATAACAATGATAATGATGATGATGAAGATGATCAGCCTGTAGGTGATGATGACGACATTGTCATCTCTTTCCTTATGTGTGTGTGTGTGTGTATGCATGTGTATGTGTGTGCACACGTGCACGCATACATGTGTCTTTATGTCTGTGCTTGTCTGTCCCCTCTGCTTGACAACAGTTGCTGTGGAGTTTTATGCCCCTCTAGCATTGTGGTTTGTGAAAACAGACTGACTGGATAAGTCCATAAACATAAGCACTGAGTTTGAACCATTCAACCAAAATTCCTCGAAGCAGAGCCTCAGCATGGAGTCACTAAAACAAGTAAAACATAAAAAATAAAAATATTAGGATTTATTAAATCTGAAAATGAAGTGTTTACTTAATTTATTTATTTCCTTTCCTTTTTTCATTTTTAAGATCCCAAACACAAGATATGGCACACCTTGTGACTGCTTAAGTTACCAGTATTTCCAGCTTGATGGTGGATGGAAGCACTCTGTCGGTTATGACGACGAGGGTTCCGGTTGATCCGAATCAACGGAACAGCCTGCTCGTGAAATTAATGTGTGAGTGGCTGAGCACTCCACAGACACGTGTTGCCTTAACGTAGTTCTTGGGGATATTCAGCGTGACACAAGAGAGTGACAAGGCCGGCCCTTTGAAATACAGGTACAACAGAAACAGGAAGTAAGCTTGATGGTACCTTCAATCAGTCCTGATCATGTCTGAACTAAGACTAAACAACAAGAAGAGTGACAACTATATTCTTTCCTAATCTAGGCACAAGGCCCGAAATTTGGGGGAAGGGGAGACAGTCGATTAGATCGCCCCAGTACGCAACTGGTACTTAATTCATCGACCCCAAAAGGATGATAGGTGAAGTTGACCATGGAGGAATTTGAACCCGGAACGTAAAGCACAAGGCCCAAAATCTTTTGGGACGGGAAACAGTCAATTAGATCTACCCCAGTACGTAACTGGTACTTAATTTATCAAACCTGAAAGGATGAAAGGTAAAGTCAACCTAGGAGGAATTTGAACTCAGAACATAAAGACAGACAAAATACCACTTAACATTCACTCAGCATTCATTTTCCACTAAACACACAAGGTTTGAGATTTTTGGAGCGACATGCATGCTTATTTGTGGATGTGCATAAATTACATTCACGTACACACAAACACACACACACACACATGCATCCTGCCTTTTATATATACAGATATATGCAAACTAGCTAGTCAAGAAAATCTCTACAAGAGATGAAAGCAGCATTCATACTGACAAGTAGTGTTTAACATAGCTATTCCCTAGAAACCAATGACACTGCGATTTTAACCCCAGGAGGACAGTCCACTAGCTGGTTATGCAGTGCACTCTGCACTCATATAAATTGTAAGTGGGCAGAGAACTCCCTACTATTTTTACGTGAAGACTATCAGGTTGTATGGCAGTATTGTCTGTTCCTAGGGAACAACCATGTTAAGATGGCATTAAACGCTTCTTGTCATTACGGATATTGCTTTCATCTCTTGAAGTGATTTTCTTGACTAGCTACTTTACTTGTTACAAGGTCAGTGACTGCGTGTCCCTTATTTTTCTATATATTTTCTATATATTACAAGCTGGATTGAACTACTACTATGTCTAGCAGATGAGTATTCTTCACTGAGGATACTGTATGGTCAAATGGTCTCGGGGTTAAAATAGTAAGGAGTTCTCTCCCTGCTTGCAATATATATCATGTGCAGCGATATATATGATATATAAGGCAGTGAGTTGGTAGAATCGTTAGCACACTGAGCAAAATGCTTAGCGTTATTTCGTCTGCCGTTACATTCTGAGTTCAAATTCCGCCAAGGTCGACTTTGCCTTTCATCCTTTCGGGTTCGATTAAATAAGTACCAGTTATGCACTGGGGTCGTTGTAATCGACTTAATCCCTTTGTCTGTCTTTGTTTGTTTCCTCTATGTTTAGCCCACTGTGGGTGATAAAAAAAAAGAAATATATATCATGTGCAGAGCGCACTGTATAACCATCTGGAGGAGGTGTCCACCTGGGGTTAAAACAGCATTGTTTTCCATTCCTAGGGAACAGCAGCATTTAGATGGTGTTTAACACTATTTATAATATATATAGATATATATGTATATATATATATGTGTGTGTGTATATATATATATGTATATATATATATATATATATATATGTGTGTGTGTGTGTATGTGTGTGTGTGTAGAGCAAATGAAAGATGGAAGTGATGGAAGATGGAATATACATACACGTCTATATACATGCATACATATATTTATATTTATACACACGCACATGTGTGAGCGCATATATATATATATGTTTGTATATATACATGTATGTATACATACATGTATTTGAAAACCAGTCCACATATTAATTAGACATCAGAAGGATTCACTGAAATATTATTATCTAAACTATTCTTATTTCTTTTATTCAAGTTTTCCATGTGTTAGTGACATACAACTATAATAGCGAATAATGGATTATGGCTTCTTTGTTCCTTAGTTTTGTTAAGAATGCATTTCCCATTCTTTCTTGGTATTGGTCACTCTCTGCAGCTTGGCAACACCATTTGATGTTAATAACAGTAAACTATGGCAATTCTTTAGCTGTCAATAGCGGCAGGGATATTTCTCCATGAAAAGGATTACATCAATACAAGCTTTTAATTACATTTTTCCACTCAAAAGCCCTGAATCTAATAATTATTTTATATTTTATCCCCAGCAATTAAATTTTTTAATCTTAGATATTTTCTTATTAATCTATGTAATTGATAAATTGTGGAGGTGCATGGCTTTGTCATTAGGATATCAGCATCATGATCGTAAGATTGTGGTTTCGATTCCTGGACCAGGCGACGCGTTGTGTTCTTGAGCAAAACACTCCACTTTATGTTGCTCCAGTCCACTCAGCTGGCAAAAATGAGTAACGCTGCGATGGACTGGCATCCCGTCCAGCTGGAGAACACATACGCCATTGAAACCGGGAAACTGGGCTCATGAGCCTGGCTAGGCTTTAAAAGGCCGCAGTGGAGGCACAATGACCCAGTGGTTAGGGCAGCGGACTCGCAGTCAGAGGGGCGCGGTTTCGATTCCCAGACTGAGAGTTGTGTGTGTTTATTGAGCGAAAACACCTAAAAGCTCCACGAAGCTCCAGCAGGAGGTGGTGGCAAACCCTGTTGTACTCTTTCACCACAAATTTCTCTCACTCTCTCTTTTCCTGTTTCTTGAGTAATGCTGCAATGGACTGGCATCCCGTTCAGCTGGGGAGAATACATATGCCACAGAAACCGGGCCCATGAGCCTGGCTGGGCTTGAAAAGGGTGAAAAAAAAAAATGATAAATCAGGTTGTGTACTTGTCTTCTTTCTTCTTCTTCGTCTTGTTGTTATTATTGCTATTAATACTAAGGCACGCTGGGCAAATTGCTTTGTGGCATCTCCCTGTCTTTATGTTCCGAGTTCAAATTCTGCCAAGGTCAACTTTACCTTTCATCCTTTCGGGGCTGATGGATTAAATACCAGTGGAACACTGGGGTTGATGTAATTGGTTAGTGCCCTCTCCCCAAATTTCAGGGCTTGTACTTTTAATTAGAAAGGATTATTATTATTATTATTAATACTAAGGCAGTGAGCTGTCTGAATAGTTAGCACACCAGGCAAAATGCTTAGTGGTATTTCGTCTGTCTTTACATTCTGAGTTCAAATTCCGCTGAAGTCAACTTTGCCTTTCATCATTTTGGGGTCAATAAAAGGAGTACCTGTTAAACACAGGGGTTGATGTAATTGGCTTGCCCCACCTCTCAAACTTGATGGGCTTCTGCCAAAATTTGAAATCATTATCATTATTATTGTTCCTTGTTGTTGTTCCAGTGCGTCCATGCTGTCAACAAAGCATGTGGAGTTCTGTTTTTGATTCGACGGTCATTCAGAATGCTCACAGCAGCCATATTCCTACCACTCTATGTCACGCTGGTGAGACCCATATTGGAGTACAGGATTCAAACCTCTTCTCTTTATCTCCTCAAAGACATACATCATCTCGAAAGAGTCCAGAAGCTGGCTACCTACATGGTTCTTGGTCTCAAGCATTTGTCTTATGAAGAAAGGCTAAAGACGCTTGACCTTTATTCTCTAGAAAAATAATAATAATTTATCAACCCCAAATGGATGAAAGGCAAAGTTGACCTCGACAGAATTTGAACTCAGAACGTAAAGACAGACGAAATACTGCTAAGCATTTTGCCTGGGATGCTAACGTTTCTGCCAGCTCACTGCCTTTTTTCCATTATTATTGTTACTACTGCTGTTGTTGTTGTTGTTGTTATCATCACCACCATTATTAGTATTTTTATCATTAAGACAGTAAAGCAGCAGAATTATTAAAACACTGGAAGAAATGCTTTAAGGTATTTATTGGTCCCTAATCTTGAAATTCACACTTTGCATCTAGCTGAGCTTAGCTTTACTACTCATACTGTAGTATGAAAAGCATCAGTCCTATACTGCAGTTGGTGGTATTGACTTATTCTTTCTCGTAAAAATCACTGAGCCTCTTCTTAAATTAGAAAAAAGTATCATTATAATTGTCAACATTATTTCTATTATTCCTATCATGAGCAGTATTTCACCCGTCACTATGTTCTGAGTTCAAATTTCACCAAGGTCGATTTTATCTTTCATCCTTTCGGGGTTGATAAATTAAGTACCTATGAAGCACTGAGGTTGATGTAATCAACTATCCCCCTCCCCCAAATTTCAGACCTTGTACCTATAACAGAAAGGATTATTCCTATCATGATTGTTGATGATTTATTAGAATTTTTTGAGCACTGAACAAAATGCCTTATATTCTGTCCATTTATGTTCTGAGTCCAAATCCTCTGAAGATAATTTTTTCCTTTTCATGAAGGCAATGAAATAGAGAACTGTTCAAGAACCAAGAGCGATGCTATTAACTCCGATCTCCTCAAGTTTTTGCCCCTTGTGCCTAAATAAGGCAGAATCAATAGAATGTTTTACAAAATTCGTTATGGTAACCATTTCAGCATCTTACAAGCTCAGTTGAAATTCTTCAAAGTCAACTCTGTCTTTCATCCTTTCGGACTAACACAATAACATACTAATTAATTACTTGGATCGATGATGTTGAATAACTCCTCTCTTTCGAAGTTCCTGCCATTATGCTTCAATTAGAAACCATTCTTGTTTCAAGTAATAGGCTCAGTTTCTCAATGTTGGCCTCAGTCATCAATCTGGTATGTTTTGGTTTTTGAGCCATTACACAGAAGGCTTGAGTTCTTGAGGGACATCCTACTTGGATGGAGAAATGAAGGAGCTATGTTAGTATACACAATGTCTCTTATTTCTTTATTGCCCACAAGGGGCTAAACACTGAGGGGACAAACAAGGACATACAAAGGGATTAAGTTGATTACATCGACCCAGTGCGCAGCTGGTACTTAATTTATCGACCCCAAAAAGATGAAAGGCAAAGTCGACCTCAGCGGAATTTGAACTCAGAACGTAGTGGCAGACGAAATACCGCTAAGCATTTCACCTGGCGTGCTAATGTTTCTGCTAGCTCACTGCTCACACAAAGTCTCTATTATGATGTCGGACACTCTAGAAATCAAGATGGTCAGCACCATATGAAAGATTATGAAATGGTAACTTGAAGACACATTAATCTTTTAGCATTCAAACCGACCATATCCAGTCAAAATATTCTACCTGTTTTATGTTCAAATCAACCAAATCCAGGTCATTGTAAAAATAAAGAACCATATTATTGAAATCTGAAAGCTACAAGATAATGAATGTCCACTTCAAGACAATGTGAGTAAATAAGCATTACATTGTGAATGCTAAAGATTTAAAAAAGACAAGTTGGTGAGTTAGCAATTCCGTTGTCTTAAGACACTTGAGAACTGGATCAATGGATATGAAGTTGTGCAGTGTGAGAATCCAAGACTGGACTGTATCCAGCTCTAATTCGTCCAGGGTGGTTAACGACAATAACCTGAGCATCAAAGGACTTTGTTTCCTCAGGAGGATCGTGCTTGCTGTCACCAGCCACATGCCCACAACGAAGCTCCTTTACTGATACATTCTTAACGTTAAAACCAACGTTGTCTCCTGGCATAGCTTCTGGAAGTGACTCGTGATGCATATTTACAGACTTCACCTCAGTGGATATCAGGGCAGGTGCAAATGTTATGACGGTGCCAGGCTTCAAGACACCGGTCTCGGCTCTGCCCAGGATAGGGACAAACAGGGTTTAGAGGAATTGAACACAGAAACTTAGGCAAAGGTGCTGAATGAAATCTTATATAACTTCTTGATATATTTTACCAAACCATATTTGCTTCAAGGTGATAGGTAGCTCTCTAAATTTTGTTCCATCTCTTTACATTCCGAGTTCAAATTGCCTCAAGGTTAAATTTACCTTTTATCCTTCCAGGGTCATTAAAATAAAGTTCCAGTCAATTACTAGTATCAGTTTAATCCACCATATATTTACACCCAAATACTTCTGGTCTTATGCCTACGTTAGATACAGGTGAATTGATATTATTATTATTGTTGTTGTCGCCGTTAGTGTTGTTGTTGTTGTCATTACTTTAATGAGTTTTTCTCAGTTTTCTTGTTAATCTTTTTACAAAATTATTGCTTAAAATTCTGAATATAAGGACATATAATTTTGTTCTACGAGCTAATTACTCCATTACATTGGAATCCTGCGTTCGTATTTCCTGTTTATTATTATTATTATTATTATTTTGTTGTTGTTGTTGTTGTTATTGCTGCATCTGTTGCTATTTTGTTGTTGCTATAATTATTTTAATTTTATCATCATCATCATCATCATCATTATTATTATTATTATTATTATTATTATTGTTATTATTATTATTATTATTATCATCATGATCATCATTATTATTATTATTATTATTATTATTATTATCATTATCATTATTATTAGTATTATCATTATCATTATCATTACTATTATTATTATTATTATTATTATCATTATTATTATTATTATATTATTATTATTATTATTATTATTATTATTATTACTACTACTACTATTACTACTACAATACTCTAACAAACATTTAACAAACAAGCAAACAAACAAACAATCAGATAATAAGATTCCTGCACCACGCTGCAATTGTTGGCACATGCACTAAACTCCATGCTTGAAATCATTATCATCTATTCCTCCACTTTGATGTCATGGAAGGAGATGCTAACAATTAAGTTAGCATTTTTTTTGTTCTATATATTTTTCTTTCTTAAATTTATTCTTTAATGTAAAATTTTAATCACACACACACACATACACACACACAAAAAAAAAAAAAACGAGCAAATCCTAACATTTTTCTACAATTCTCACATTTTTAGGTTTTCCACCAAAATTAATGGTTTCTCAATAATCCAACAATGCAAGAAATGTAATCAGATGACATTGGATCCAATAATTTGTTGTTTCAAATTTAAATTCTTCTAATATAACTGCATACAGTTTTTTATTTGTTTTGCTGAATTTTTTAAAGTTTTAATTATGTTTTAAGGGTGGATGCCTTCTCATTCTTTTATATTTTTATTTTCTTACAGCATTTCTTTTTCCTTGATAATTCTCATCCATTTTCTGTGAAAGCTGCAGCTGACTGGATGGTGGAGGGCGAGGTTGTATTGGTGATTGGGTAGAATCTTTAACAAAGTCCACAGTGTTGAAAGTATATTCAGACCAAGTCTCAGGCTGTAATTAACAACCCTCGTTCCTGTCTCTCCTTCTTCCTTTCTCTCATTCCCCACTGCATTTATTCCTCCCATTTTCCTTTCATCCTTTTTCTCAATGCTTCCATCTCTCATTCATCCCTTCTTTTTTTGCTCTTCTCTTAGTTTCCTTTTACTCCTTCTTTTTCTCATTCCTTCTCTCATTCCTCTTTTATCAAGCTTACTTTACTACTCACAAGGAGCTAAACACAGACGAGACAAACAAGGACAGACAAATGGATTAAGTCGATTATATCAACCCCAGTGCATAACTGGTACTTATTTAATTGACTCCCAAAAGGATGAAAGACAAAATTGACCTTGGTGGAATTTGAACTCAGAACGTAGCAACAGACGAAATGCTGCTAAAAGAACAAAAGATTGAAGTAATTATATGCAAGTGGGAGCAGTGTGTAATATACGAATGTTCCGTCAGTTTGTATGAATATATTCAAATCCTGTTTAATATCATCTAACCTTGAAAAGTACTGAGCTCTTCAAAATGGAAATTTCAAATATGCTATATGTGGCATAATGGTAAATTCTTCAATATCTTTTTCAACTGATGAGGTTATGGCAGACACAGCATTATTGTGGGTTGGGGGGGGGGTCAACAAATCTGTAACTCTACACAAAGTTATTTGTAACTTAAAGAGCTTCAATGCAATACATATGACATTTAATAAGATGACTTGATTTGTTTTATTCATAAATAATTTCAGAGAGTATACATATGCGTATATATGACAGTGTGTCTATGTATGTGTGCGTGTGGGTATGTGTGTGTGTGTATGTGTGCATGTATTTATTTTTTGGGATATATGCATGTATCTGTATGTGTATATATCTTCATCATTTAACATCTATTGTCCATGCTGGCATGGGTTGGATGGTTTGACCAGGTCTGGCAAGCTGAGGGGCTGTACCAAATTCCGGTCTGATTAGGCATGATTTCTATGGCTGGATGCCCTTCCTAACACTAACCACTCTGAGAGTGTAATGGGGGATTTTACATGGCACTTGCATGACACCAGTGTCTGCCACAACTACCACTTGATGTATCTTCTACTCAAGCAGAGCATGTTTCCAAATGTCTCAGTTATTTGCCATTCCCTCCATGAGGCCCAACGTTCAAAAGGTGCTTTATACGTGCCACCAGCACAGGTGCTAGTTGGGCAGCTCTGGCACAGGTGCTAGTTACACTGGCATTGGCTACATTACCCCCCTCCCCCTGTGAGAGCCAACACTTGAAAGGTGCTTTTCCATACCACCGTCACAATATATAACCCTTTTTTGTATCACCTGGATGTTTTGCATTCTTATCCCATTGATGTATTATATAGAATAAAACTTTATATATAAAGAACGTGAAATTCACGAATTGACGAACACGGAAAACAGACAGTCATTCAGAGCCTTCATTCTTCAGTCAGAAACCGATTTATCATGGCAAATTTCGGCTGTATATATATATATATAAATGACAGGTTTTTTTCAGTTTCTGTCAACGAAATCCACTCACAAGGTTTTAGTTGGCCCAAGGCTATAGTAGAAGACACTTGCTGAAGGTGCCACACAGTGGGACTGAACCAAGAACCATGTGGTTGGTAAGCAAGCTACATACCACACAGCCACTCCTACACCTATATATATATATATATATATATATATATATATATACACACTAGCAGTATCGCCCGGCGTTGCGGTTTGTTTTGACTCTTTAGAACTGGAATTTTTGAAAAGTAAAAATTTGGCAGCATGTAGATTATTATTCTCTTTAATTGAAATACACTGAAAAATGGCAACACAGCAGTCAAAACATTGTTTAAAAATGGGATTTTCACAGAAAAAAGGCACCTTTTTGATGTAAATAATTTTTGGTGTTAACATGGTCCGATTTGAATTTTCTCTTCTACGGAAGGAAGAGTTAGCCTTCTTCTATCATACTCTCATATATATATATATATATATATATATATATATATATATATATATATATATATACATACATACATGTATATATGACGATATATATATATATATTATATATATATATATACATACATACATGTATATATGACGATATATATATATATATATATATATATATATACATACATACATGTATATATGACGATATATATATATATATATATATATATATATATATATTAATACGAAAAAACCTTCCAGGCTACATCCTGAAAATTCATTTCTTTGCCGAATTTCTACAAATGTTTACATTGATTCATTTTTATATCTTGATTTTTAAATTTTTCATGCAATTTACGCATGCTTCCATGCGTGGTGAACACAGTTCATGTCAAACAGCTGCCTGAGTAAAGTTCACTATTCAATTAATGGGATAAGGCCTAAACAAACACATTATCGATTTTTGCACTTGCGAGATGAATTTCGGAACAGAAATAGCGCAGTTCAATTTTCATTTGCCTAAACTTTAAGTGACCCATTTTTGGTGGTTCTACGATTTATTGGCTAGGAGGAGATGTGCTGGGAAGTTAAACACACAGACACACACACAGATACACACACAGACACACGCATTGAGTTTTATATACATAGATATATATATATAATTAATGAGAGAGACTTACTTTGGAATCTTTCCTGGGTAGAACCATCACAAATGATGAAAAGTAGGTTCTCTATAGCCAAATACAATAAAAATGACAATGGTTAGCATAGCACCCAAGCAAAAAGGAGAATCTATTCCCAAACCAGGACTATGCTCATAACTATTTATGCTGTGTGTTCGTTGGGATATGAAAAGTCTCATTTATTATGAAGTGTTAAACCAAAACGAAGACATCTAATGCTGGGAAGTGTTTGTTAGCAACACAAAGTGTAGCACAAAATTTTGCAGATAAAGCACTTGTCTTTGATCAATTGTAAAGAGCTGTTAGTCTTGCATTATGAATAAGGCTACATATTATCCAAGTCATTCAGGAAAAGATTATGCAATAGAATATGGGAGATTTGTCTTGCACTTCTTACTTTTATAATCTTGTTCCATCTGACATTCATCTTTTCAGACCATGGCAACATAATTTAGAGGGAAAAACGGTTTATTAAAAATGAAGACATTGAAATATTTCTTTGAATATTCAATGCTTCTTTGCTTTGACACCAGAAGAATTTTGTGCCTGAGGGGCCGGCAATTTGCCAAATACATGAGACTATGTTATCAATAACAAGTTGTAATATTATCCTGATTAAGGCAGCGAGCTGGCAGAATTGTTAGCATGCTGGTCAGAATGCTTAGCGACATTTCGTCTGTCTTCTTGTTCTGAGTTCAAATTACACCGAAGTTCACTTTACCTGCCATCTTTTGGGGTCAATAAAATAAGTACTAGTTGAGTACTTGGGTCGTTGCAGTCGACTTCCTTTTCTTACTTGTGATGTGACAGGATTGTATTACCAGGACTGTATTACCAGGACTGTATTACCAGGATTGTATTACCAGGCCTGTATTACCAGGACTGTATTACCAGGACTGTGTTACAGGACTGTATTACAGGACTGTATTAGCAACACTGTATTACCAGGACTGTATTACCAGCACTGTATTACAAGCATTGTATTACAGGACTGTATTACCAGGACTGTTTTACAGGACTGTATTACTAGAACCATATTACCAGGACTGTATTATAGGACTGTAATACAGGACTGTATTACCAGGACTGTATTACCAAGGCTGTATTACCAGGACTGTATTACAGGACTGCATTACCAGGACTGTATTACCAGGTCTGTATTACCAAGACTGTATTACCAAGACTGTATTACTAGGACTGTATTACCAGGACTGTATTAGAAAGGAATGAAAGAATTAAAATATCCATACCAGTCAAGTTGTGGGAATTATGTTAATCAAGAGTTCCTTCCCACGAAGTTTCGAGCCTTGTTGTTACATTCTCCATGAAGGGAACACAAGCTAATTTTTCTCCCTCCATTGACTATCAGCACAATAAACTGGATACTGAACAAATCAAGGTAATAAAGAACATGGTGGTGATGATGGTGGTGGTGGTGGTGGTGGTGGTGGTGGTGTCGGTAGCAATGGCGATTCCGGTGATGTTAATAAGGGAGGTGAAGAAACTTAAATACAGGGATGAAAATGGAGGTGGTTATGCTACTGGTGGCTACAATGATAATGTTAATTTAACTGGTAGTGATGATTGAGATGACATTGATGAAATAAATCAGAATACAAGGCCAAAAATAAACCAAAAAATTTACATAAAAATCAAGAAAGCGTGCACTCATTCGAAATGCATTATGAATGCTTCCTTGCAGCTATAATTTTTGGTAATAACTGAACAGTTCCAATTGAGGCAAGAAATGGTTGAGAATATGATTTTCATTATACATTAGAAGTGATGTTTAATTTTTCATAATTCCACATCGAAGTAGCAAAAGAATTTATAAAAACAAAACTCAGAAAAGACAACAAATTAGAGTTGTTCCTTTTTCTTTGTTTTTATTTTAATTTTTTTTTTCTCTGAGTACAATCTTCTGTAACTGAGATCCTACAAATAATTCTTCATTATATTTCCAACATGACAATACCAGATGTTAAATATAACATTAAAAGGCAGTAAAATAATGGCTGCCATCTCCTTTATTGCAATGTTCCCTGTCATTTTAGGATTTTGGTAAAATATGCACAACAAATGCAAAGCACTGCAAGGCAACATGCAACTTGGCAACACGAATTGTTTCTGTTTTTATTTTAATGTGAAACGAAAGAGGCAGAGCCAGGAATTTGAGCAAGAGTTAGACTGTTATAAAATAATATATTGTTATGAATTTGCAGTGAAAAAATTTTGTTATTGAATGGAGTACTAAGATCTGTAGCACAAATTTCAGTATCACCAGTAAAAACGTGTGAAGGAACATGCCATAGGCTAGATAAATGTTCTAACGATAAAATTCCATATGAAATAAGCCTAGGTTTATTACAATCTATTAAAGACCCTTCTTAGGCAATGTCATGAATCAATAAACAAAATAGCAGTCAAATATGCTAAATTCTTTTGTTTTACATTTCACTCCCTCTCTCTTTCTATTATGTAACTCCTTCAAAACCGACTTTCCCTTTTTCTATGATACCAACTTTCTGTTTTAAAATGATATGAATTAAAACCTATCAAACTTATCATTAGTGTGTGATCGTTGCATTGACATGGCGGCAAAAGCTGAGCAGACAATCTGCATCAAATTTTGCGTATAGATTGGCAATACCTGCTCAGAGGCCTCTTTACTCTTTTACTTGTTTCAGTCATTTGACTGTGGCCATGCTGGAGCACCGACTTTAATCGAGCAACTCGTCCCCAGGTTTTATTCTTTTGTAAGCCTAGTACTTATTCTATCGGTCTCTTTTGCCGAACCGCTAAGTAACGGGGACATAAACACACCAGCATCAGTTGTCAAGCAATGCTAGGGGGACAAACACAGACACACAAACACACACACATGCATATATATATATATACATAAATACGACGGGCTTCTTTCAGTTTCCGTCCACCAAATCCACTCACAAGGCTTTGGTCGGCCCAAGGCTATAGTAGAAGGCGTTTGCCCAAGGTGCCACGCAGTGGGACTGAACCCGAAACCAAACCATGTGGTTGGTAAACAAGCTACTTACCACACAGCCTCTCCTGCGCCTATGCAATGTTTTTTAAAAAGTTCTCATTCTTCTTGATACAGTCAAGGAGATCATGTGCAACTGAAGCTTGAGTATCTACCTTTGGTTAGCTGAAAGCAGTTTTGGCACAAACTTGGAAGACATGAATCTCATACCCAAAGCTTCAGTGATAATGGACTGAACCAAATGTTAACTAATTTTTCACATCTTCTGATAACCCACGGATGGTGATCTGACGATATCACTTCACAGCTGCATGCACATCTGCGATGTTTTTCTCAGTTCTGTTAGTTGCGGGTCTCGCTGAGTGTTTGTCAATATCAACATTTTTTGACCATCTTGGAAATGTCTGAACCACTTGTACGCTTGTGTGCGGCTCATACACTCCTCTCCATACACTTTCTGTAATTTTGCATAGACCTCTGAACAGGTATCACCATGATAACTTTCTCTGACATAGTCAATGCGATGATCACACGCTACACACCTTCCTTCCAAGCCCTGCTGTAAACAGTGTAAATGGGCTAGAACGTAAAAAACTTAGTGCTCATGCACAGCATATGTATGTGTATGTGTATATGCTTGTGTGTCTGTGTTTGTCACCCCCAACATCGCTTGACAACCAATTCTGGTGTGTTTATATCCCCGAAATTTAGCGGTTCAGCAAAAGAGACCGATAGAATAAGTACTAGGCTTACAAAGAATAAGTTCTGAGGTCGATTTGCTTGACTAAAAGGTGGTGCTCCAGCATGGCTACAGTCAAATGACTGAAACAAGTGAAAGAGTAAAAGAGAGAGTAAGAGTATATAGAGATAAGTACGTGTGCATGTCTGTATATGTATGTGTGTGTGTGTGTGTGTTTACGTGTCTGTGTATTTCTATATCTATGTGTGTGTATGTAAACGGAATTGTGTGTCTTTGAGTTTGCGTTTGTCCATCCACCACGTGACAACTAATGTTGGTTTGTTTACATCCCTACATCATAAGAGTTCAGTGATAGAGAGCAATAAAACAAGTATTAGATTCAGAAATACATTCTGACGTAGATTTGTTCAGCTAAAACCTTCACAGCAGTATTCCAGCATGGCCTCGCTCCAACCATTGAAACAACCAAAGAAATAAAAAATAAAAGAGCACTATTTCAATTCTGAATTTTTTTTTCTGCCTTGTGCCTCCACATGAAACAGTTGATATTCAGTTTCTTTTGATACAAGATTTTTTTCACTTTCTTATTCTGCTCTATGTTAATTTTTGGTAAGATTTTTTTGAGACTGTAAATTAAAAAATAAAAAATACGAAAAATCATCATGAAAAGCTAACAATAAAACCATTTACTATAACTGATTTGTTACAGATTTCAAATCTATTCCCTTTAATCAATACAGAGTTTCAAAATACTTCAAATACCACTTGAATGTCATTTGCATTGAGCAAGATGAACTTGAGGTAATATCTATATGTATGTATATTGAATTGGTTGCCTATTTTAACATCTTATTCTGGAAAAAAAAATGTCATTTCTCATTAATCTATTGTGAAAGCTGTCTTTTTGTGGCAGAGCCAAATAAACTGACAAATACCTGCATGAGTTTCTTGACAATTCACCAAAACACCAATCTACTGTAGATGGTAACCACTGAAATGGAAAGAAATGTCTACGTATTGGTATCATCCAAAGATATATATTTTAGCTTCGTGACTCTACAGGAAACGATAGATATTTTGGTCACTTACCTCTGTCTTTCTTGCTCTTATACTCTTTTACTCTTTTACTTGTTTCAGTCATTTGAGCGCAGCCATGCTGAAGCACCGCCTTTAGTCGAGCAAATCGACCCCAGGACTTATTCTTTGTAAGCCTAGTACTTATTCTATCGGTCTATTTTGCTGAACTGCTAGGTTACAGGGACGTAAACACAACAGCATTGGTTGTCAAGCGATGTTGGGGGAACAAACAAAGACACACAAACATATACACACACATACACACACACACACACACACACATATATATATATATATATATATATATAATATATATATATATATAATGTAAAGTATAGAAGCCATCTTAACATGGCTAACCACATAGGGGAGGGGGTGTTACTGTAGCTTTATAGCCCCAAGAGATCGTCGTCTCCAGCTGGCTTTAGACACCATTTCAGTGCCCTTGAAGTATTTGCAAAGGGAGGCCATCCCTTCCTCGCAAGCCTGAGTGATACGCTCGGACTAGTTTCGGGATTTTTGTCCCTTGTCAACGGGCAAATACTTCAAGGGCACTGAAATGGTGTCTAAGCCAGCTGGAGACGACGATCTCTTGGAGCTATAAAGCTACAGTACACCCCTCCCCTATGTGGTTAGCCATGTTAAGATGGCTTCTATACTTTACATTATCGAGCGATTACTGTTTCAATCTCATTCTGAGATTTAATAATGCCTATATATATATATATATATATATATATATATAAAAAAAATTAAGATAAAACCACTATTAAGCAACTCAAACAGTGATAGACATAAACCAATACATAAATAAATATATATTTTTATAAAGGAAGCCCGTCGTATATATATCTATATATATATACATATATACGACAGGCTTCCTTCAGTTTCCATCTACCAAATCCGCTCATAAGGCTTTGGCTGGCCCAAAGCTATAGTAAAAGACACTGCCCAAGGTGCCGTGCAGTGGGAATGAACCTAGAACCATGTGATTCGTAAGCAAGCTACTTACCACACAGCCACTCCTGCACTTATTAAAAATGTAGGGTTTTCCGCACCAGTGGGACTCAAACCCAGACCTCTATGCTTTTGCAACAAGTATGCTGCCATTTCACCAGCGACTCTCCTCAATAACTATTTTAGAAAAGGGTCCTTGAGGTTGAAATTTAGAAGATAAGTAGGAACCCTCTTTTATTAAAAACGAATTGTAAGAATTTTAAAATCTTCACACAGTTACATCACCACTATTTTACCTCTCTTCCCAGCTTCATTGTTTTTACTCCTATATTTTATAATGTAAAGGCGGCAAGCTGGCAGAATCGTTAGCATGCTGGGCAAAATGCGTAGCCGTATTTCGTCTGTTGTTACGTTCCGAGTTCAAATTCCGCCGAGGTCGACTTTGCCTTTCATCCTTTCGGGGTCAATAAATAAAGTACCAGTTACACACTGGGATCGATCTAATCGACTTAATCCCTTTGTTTGTCTTTGTTTGTCCCCTCTATGTTTAGCCCCTTGTGGGCAATAAAGAAATGTATATTTTATAATGTAAATATTCAGGTAGTTCTTCTACAGCTAGAAACTTGTTCTGGCCCCTATTTTCATACTTTAACCTAACAATCCTTAGTATAAATCTACCTCTTTCTCTACTTTAGTCTCACTCAAGTGAAAAAGATTTTAGTCTTACAAAATACTTGGTGACTTTATTATTTCTGCTATCACAGAAAAACTTCCAGTTCATCCTGTAAAGTGGTTAGAAAGGAATAGTCTACCAAAGCAGACATCAAATGCTGGCAATGTAGTCCTTGAATGTGTTGGATCCTATCAAATGCTTCAGCTCATACCAGCATGGAAAATAAACATTAAAAGATGGTGAAAGGATGATGGCTTCCAAACAACATCAAGCACTACTTTGATACCTTTTTATTTAACACGACTAACTTGATATAATCTCTATTATGTGTTAATGCAGCTGACTAGCTATTTTAACATAGCTAGGATACAAGTATTTTTTTTCCTGTTAATTTCTACATAATATGGATTTTAAAGTTTTTATTTAGAACATGTAAAAATAAAAATTTAACAAAAATGAAAGAAAAACAAATAAAATCGAACATGAATAACAAAACAATGAACAAAATAGATGTTCATAAACTGCAAAAATTTAGTATTACATGCCAAAAAAGGGTTAAGAATAAGTTATTCATTCCTACCCCCTTTCTAATAACTATTCCCTAACTTATATATAAACCACTAGTTTATTGACAACTACCCCAAATTCTGTGTACAGCCCTAAAATATATGGCATCAATAAAATAAAGTGTTATCACAGTCTTTCATCATCCCTGTAATTATCAAAATCAATATTGTTCGTGTATCTTCTTGAACAGAAAACTGTTTGTACTATGTTTTAATGCCACATCTAAACCATTCCACAAATTTGCCCTACACATTGAAAGATTCACAAGATAAAACCTCCTACTCAAATCATAACCCCTCTCAATTTAAAAATAAACAAC
Source organism: Octopus sinensis (assembly GCF_006345805.1). Classification (NCBI taxonomy): domain Eukaryota; kingdom Metazoa; phylum Mollusca; class Cephalopoda; order Octopoda; family Octopodidae; genus Octopus; species Octopus sinensis. The sequence continues at coordinate 62,410,813 of NC_043008.1, forward strand.
ATTTTCTGTGAGATTTTTTATAGTATATAATTTCTTACTTTCAATATTTTTATTATTAGTATCATGTTATCCATGAGCATGTAGCATGTAGAGTGTTTTACTCTTGGACATTTTGTTAAGAAAAAAAACAAATTTGAGCATGTTATTCTATATTTATTTTTTTCTTGCATTCACATTTATTTGCGTTGTCATATTGTGTGCCACATCTTCTGGGTGATCGGTAGCCATCTTGTTTTCAGGAGTCACTACAATCTTCTGTTTTGTGGTTCTGCACTCGAGGGGGAGACTTGTAGTGATGCCATCTTGGAAATCTCTAGCACGCATGCACAGAGTTGGATTCTTCCGGGAGGCCTGCCGGAAGTTCCCTCATGCGCATGTGCAGAAAACTAGCAGCAGCAAAATTCCCTCTTATCATTCTCTTGAACACTGACAGTTGAACAGGACAGTCATGCTTTAGCAGCTCTCTCAAGCTGCTACCTCGTGGCATATCTCTGCTATGCTTGAACGGACAGGATTTGGCTCACCCCACTTGACTACTGTGATAAGCTCCTTGGCTGCCGATTCGCCCAGAGGAAGAATGTATATATTGCAAATCAAGAAATAAATATTTATACTATTGAAGTTAATCAGAATTCTTGACTCTTTCCTTCAATTAATATTTTATGTAAAGGATGCAAGCTGCACCTATCCAGTGCGGGGACCTCTCATCCTGTTACAAGCATAAAAGTTATGGAACTTTATAAAACAGCATATATTGTCCAAGTCAGCTAACATCATTATCAATGTCTTTGGCTCATTTTTCATATATGCATAATGACTATACAGTTGTGACCAAAATGTTCAGAATGGCATTGTTTCCTCAGAAAAGTAGGTATAAGTTTTTATCAAAGTTGTTTTATGTTCTATAATATTCACAGACAATAAATACGATATTAATTTTTATTTTCTCATGCAGTCGAAGACGTCAAAGTGTGATTGAAGCTAAAGGGCTTCACACTAAATATCAAATAATTCCAGCATTCTCTGTCATTTTTGATTATTTTGTTATTTTTTCAACCGTTCTGATCATTTTGGCCGCCATGGGTTTTGCAGTAAATCACTAAATCATCTATAACTTTTGTATTATCCTCTCAAATTACACCAAAATCTTAGACAATAACAATTAATATCGTATTTATTGTCTGTGAAAATTATAAATTATAGAATATAAAACAACTTTGATAAAAACTTATACCTACTTTTCTGACGAAAACAATGCCATTCTGAACATTTTGGCTGCAACTGTAAGCTACTTTTGTAAATGTTACCCCTATCTGCACACAGTAAAATAAGAATAATATTCCCTTTCTATTCCACCAATATACCAAAATATCAGTACACAATAAACAACACAAGGGTTTATTGGTGGGAAATATCTGTAAACTCTTTTAATTCGAACATTTTCATTTTGGCCCTGTGCCTTGAAGAAAGCAGTTGATATTTTGAGTTAATGTTGCTACATGTTCTTCTCTGTTTCTTTTCTCCCTTTTATGCTGTAATTTCTGAAAAGGACCATTTGAGGTGGAAAAATGTCAAAGAAAAAAATTATAAATCTCTGTTTTATTAAACCCGCATTGTTATGGCTTTCAAACCTGTTCAGTTTGATCGATACAATGCTTCAAAATAACCTCAAATACCACTTTTCTACATCTACACACATCTACTCACATACATATATATATATATATATATGTATATACACACAAATATATATACATACATA
>NC_043008.1:62415074-62420074 GCF_006345805.1 Octopus sinensis
GTGATGAGTGCAACAATTATGATGATGACTGTGATGAATATGAAGATGATGATGATGAAAAAGAGGACGGGTTGGGGTAGAGTTGGATGGTATTTTGAGCTATTGTTTTCTTCGTGTTGCATGTTTTAAAAATCAGACAAGTTCAGATTTTAGTAATATTGAGATGTAAACCTCTCAGGAGGTTTCTAACAACAACAGCAACAACAACCACTATATAGCATGATTGTGGCAATACTACACTAAATCATCAAATAATGTCAATCATTAGTCATTTGACTAAATGAAAAAGAATTACTAGCAAGAATAATACACCAAACTCTAATCATCAAATATACAATGACGAGCAAAGGGGTCTGCTAGATATAGACCTTAGCAGCTTGAAAAAAGAGGGACAGAAGGCTGTAATACAGGCATTGCCAATGTCAGGGAAGTAAAGTAAATACAGTTCTATATTTAAGAGATGAGGAATTATGTGCATTATTTACATTATTTATATTATTTACAATTGACGAATATTTGTCCTCATCTTCTTTGTTGTTAGCACAACGTTTCGGCTTATATACCCTCCAGCCTTCATCACCACAGGCATATGGCATAGTGGTTAAAAGTGTGGGCTACTAATCCCAAGATTCCGAGTTCGATTCCAGGTCGTGACCTGAATAATAATAACAATAATGATAATAACAACAACAACAACAACAACAACAACAACAACAACAATAATAATAATAATAATAATAATGATAACAATAATAACATCGAAAAATACCATAGGAATGTGAACACAGGTTCAAAATTTCCCCAACACACCTGATGAAGGCTGGAGGGTTTATCAGCCAAAACATGTTAACAACAAACAAGATGAGGACAAATATCCATTAAATGTAAATAATAGGCGTAGGAGTGGCTGTGTGGTAAGTAGGCATAAGAGTGGTTGTGTAGTAAGTAGCTTGCTTACAAACCACATGTTTCCTGTTTCAATCCCACTATGTGGCACCTTGGGCAAGTGTCTTCTACTATAGCCTCGGGCCACCCAAAACCTTGTGAGTGAATTTGGTAGAGAGAAACTGAAAGAAGCTCATCGTATATATGTATATATATTTCTTTACTACCCACAAGGGGCTAAACACAGAGGGGACAAACAAGGACAGACAAAGGGATTTAGTCGATTACATCGACCCCAGTGCATAACTAGTACTTAATTTATCGACCCCGAAAGGATGAAAGGCAAAGTCGACCTCGGCGGAATTTGAACTCAGAACGTAACGACAGACGAAGTACGGCTACGCATTTCGCCCGGCGTGCTAACGTTTCTGCCAGCTCGCTGCCTTTTAGTATATATGTGTGTGGTTGTGTGTGTGTGTGTGTGTTTGTGTGTCTCTGTTTGTCCCCCTAGCATTGCTTTGCAATCAATGCTGGTGTGTTTACGCCCCCATAAAATAGCGGTTTGGAAAAAGGGTCTAATAGAATAAATACTAGGCTTAAAAAGAATAAGTCCTGGGGTCGATTTGCTCGACTAAAGGCTGTGCTCCAGCATGGCCACAGTCAAATGACTGAAACAAGAAAATGAGTAAAAGAATATAAATAATGTAAATAATGAAATAATTTTCCTTCTCGAGTCAACCTGACTCTTAAGGGCCAGTTTTCTGGTTTCCATGGCGTATAACTTTCCCACCTGGACAGGATGCCAGTCCATTGCAGGATTACTCATTTTCACCACCTTAGTGGACCGGAGCAACATGATATGAATAGTTTTGCTCAAGAACACAATAGGTTGCCAGTCCAGGAATTGAAACCACAATTTTACAATCATGAGTCCAACACACTAACCACTTAGTCACATGCCTCCAATATGTCTTGGAAGTGCTGTGTCCTAGAAAATGTTATTTTAAGATGGAATTCCTTAACACAAAACATATTTTCTATTAACTTCAATGTAACATGGCAGTCCGTGGAAAACGGATTTTCCATTATGGAATTCCAGGTTACAGCAAAATCTTCAGGAACATAGCATTATTACTTGTATATAAGATTTGTGTGTGATAGGGAGTGGCTTAGCAGTTAGGGTATTCAAATCATGATCACAAGGTCGTGAGTTCAATTCCCGTCAATGCACTTTGTCCTTGAGCAAGATACTTTATTTCATATTGCACCAGTCCACTCAGCTGGCAAAAAAAAGTAGCATCTGTATTTTAAAAGGCTGGCCTTGTCACACATTGTGCCATGCTGAGTCTCGTTGAGAACTGCATTAAGGGTACATGTGTTTGTGGAGTACACAGTCACAACATCATCATCATCATTTAACATCTGCCTTCCATGCAGGCATCGCAACGTTGGGAAAGTGTTTTCTACTATTGCCTCATGCCAACCAAAGCGCTGTGAGGGGATTTAGTAGACAGAAACTGGAAGAAGCCCATCGTATATATATATATATGTGTGTGTGTGTATGTATATGCATAAATGTGTGTGTGTATGTGTGTTTGTCTCTCCTATCATCGGTTGACAATTGATGCTGGTGTGTTTATATCACCACAACTTAGCAGTGCTCCAGCATGGCTGCACTCAAATGACTGAAACAAAAGAATAAAAGAATATGTATGAGTATATATATGTTGGCACGTAAAAGCACCATCCGTTCGCGTCCGTTGCCAGCCTCGGCTGGCCCCCGTGCCGGTGACACGTAAAAGCACCGTCTGTTCGTGTCCGTTGCCAGCATCGCCGGCCCCGTGCCGGTGACACGTAAAAGCACCATCCGTTCGTGGCTGTTCGCCAGCTCTGTCTGGCACCTGTGCAGGTGGCACGTAAAAAACACCCACTACACTCACGGAGTGGTTGGCGTTAGGAAGGGCATCCAGCCGTAGAAACACTGCCAGATCTGACTGGGCCTGACGAAGCCTTCCAGCTTCACAGACCCCAGTTGACCCGTTCAACCCATGCTAGCATGGAAAACGGACGCTAAACGATGATGATGATGATGATGATGATATATATATATATATACTTTATTTAAAAGCAGCAGAAATTCAACAAAACCTGTTACTTGGAGTAACAGGTTTTGTTAAATTTCTGCTGCTTTTAAATAAAGCATATTACTCTACCCCTGGTATTTGAGTACTCTTTTTTCTGCCTTCTTTCACATTGATGTGTTTACTCCGGTATATATATATATATATATATGTGTGTGTGTATATATATGTATATGTGTGTATATATATATATACATACATACATACATATACACATATATATATATATATATATATATATACATATCAAGGTGCATGGCTTAGTATTAAGGGTATTTGGCTCCCAATCATAAAGTCACATTTTCAATTCCCAGCAACGCATTGTGTCCTTGAGCCAGACACTTTATTTCACATTACTCCAATCCACTACTCCAAAAATGAGTAGTACCCATATTTCAAAGGGCCAGCCTTGGCATATCCTTTCTCACACTGAATCTCCCTGAGAACAATGTTAAATGTATACATGTCTGTGGAGTACTCAGCTACATGCACGTTAATTTCAGAAGCAGGCTGTTCTGTTGATTGGCTCAGCTGGAACCCTAGTCCTCATAACTGACAGAATGCCAGCACGCCGGGCGAAATGCGTAGAGTATTTCGTCTGCTGTAACGTTCTGAGTTCAAATTCCGCCGAGGTCGACTTTGCCTTTCATCCTTTCGGGGTCGATAAATTAAGTACCAGTTATGCACTGGGGTCGATGTAATCGTCTTAATCCGTTTGTCTGTCCTTGTTTGTCCCCTCTGTGTTTAGCCCCTTGTGGGTAGTAAAGAAATATATATACATGCACACACTTACACATATATCATTTTTTCCTCCTTTCTTTTCAACATTTTTTTTCCTCATCACGTTATTCTGTAACGTTTTTATCAAAAGCTACTTTCCTTTCCTAATGATATCTATTTCTCCAAGTACTTTTAAATGCATTGTTTAAATATTTACATTTTGTTGACTTTGGCACGAAATAGGTTTCCATATAGACAGACATGTTTAAAATTCAAATTTTTAAATAAATTTCTATTATTTCTCAAAAAGTCTAGAAGACTGTAACTTGAAGTCTTATTCTAATTCTGTTAGTCGTCTGTAATTTATTGCATTGTAATACTGTATTGTTGTGTGTGTACTATATATATATATATATATGTATATATATACACATATGCATATATACACACACACACACACACACATATATATATATATACACACTTAGATAGATAGATAGATAGATAGACAGCTAGATAGAAAGATAGATAGATAGATAAACTGACACACACACATGTATATATATATATACATATACATACATACTTACATGCATACATACATACATACATATATATGTATATATATGATATATATGAATATATATAAATATGAATATATATATATATATATATATATATATATATATATACCATACTTATATATATATATATGTGAGTTACTGATTTATAATCATATAGAGAAGTTATTGCTATTGCATTACGCATTATATACATGTGGGTATATTTGAGTTGTGCTTGAGTCTATGTATGTGTATATCTGCGTAAAATGTTATATTAAGCTATGTCATTTTATACCGAAAATAAAAATTAAGTTAACCTAGACATTCTACCATCATAGATCAATGATTTATATATCAAGGAAGTGGGGTTGATATGAGTAAAACTCTTGAAGGCAATGTCCTAGAAAGAGTATCATCTCATGATAAAACGATAAATGTAAACAATAAATACATTTAAGAAAGAAGTCGCAAATATCATTGCATACAGACACCATATTTTCAGTAATGGATACGCATATATTTAAGCTTTTGATTTATGAAATTTTTTCTTTGTTTTTTTCTTTGTTTTTTTTTTTTTTTTTTGCTTTTTTTGTAAAAATTAGATAGCAAAGTCATAAATCACCCGAATAGTCAAACTGAGTCTCATTTACTAAATATATCTTAATTTAATAGGAATCGTTATTATTAAAAA
>NC_043008.1:62425074-62450074 GCF_006345805.1 Octopus sinensis
TTGGAAAGAAAACTTCTTAACTGCATTGCTTTCTTTAAACCTTACAAACACACACATGTAAATATATATATATCCTATCACTGAAATCTGTTATATGCACTTAGGGATGAAAGAGATATTGTTGTTTAGCTTCTGTTCATCTCTGACCTACAAACTTTAATTAAAGACGTTTCAGTCATGACTTTCCCCTCGTATGTTCAGACATAGCATAATTAATTTGACTACTTGGTTTCTGTTGGCTAAGATAAGCAGGCTCAGCATTTGCACATATATGCTCAGGTCTGGGTAAGATTTTTTAGAGAAGTTAGTGGGTATAGATACATCCATTAATGCAGGTTTTTCCATTCTGTGTCACTGATGTTTATACAAGTGAACGATTAACACCTTGATACAGTTTAGCATTCATTCTGTCACGAGCTTTGTAGTCAGAGCACTAAAACTCAGAATGGATTACTGAAAGATATCTTTCCTTGATCTTTCCATACAATTCCACTAATTCAACACTACATTATGTTATCTAGTATATCTTGCCATTTTTGTTATGAAGATAAGGTGTGATTCCAAAAGAGCTGCTATTTCCTCCAGGTCACATTTACTCAAGACTGGATTAAAAAAAGATTTGGCTGCCCCCGTAAAAGATTATGTAATTCAAAATATAAGCAATAACAAACTAAATATTTATTTTTCAAAACGAAAAAAAATGGTAAGAGGGAATATTTTATTTATATTTGAAAAGTTTCCTCCTGTTTTTTTGTATTGCAAAGTCTTTGATCAGCTCCTCAAAATTAATCTTAGGTAACACATCTGGATCTATACTTGATAGAGATAAAGGCATCCTGAATACTAATTTAGCAAGTTTAAAGGGATTTCTTTTGTGCTATAAACCATTTACCATTTCTGTGGTGTCCCTTCCTTCCCTTGATGCTCTAAGCACATGCTTATTTTCCTTAATGGTTAATCCAGTGCTGCATTGACTACATCATATTGATGCAGGTTGTTCTATTAAGAGTAAGATACATCCTCAGTTTGCATAAATATAATAATAATAATAATAATAATAATAATAATAATAATAATAATAATAATTATAATAATAATAATAATAATAATATATTATTATAATATAATTATAATAATAAAGGAAAAGAGGGAAAAAATCACATAAACTCAGTTTCTCTTTGATATAAGTATATTAATTACTTACTTAAAGCACATCTCATGTGAGATATATGGAAATTTCAATGCAAAAGTTTCACCAAAGGTAATTTTTGGCATGATAAAATAAGTTTTGCTTCAAACGAGGTTGCCTTGGGACAAGTTAATCACCTCAACCCACTTACTCTCTTAGTCATTTGCTTGTCATATTCCAAGCATTAATTATCTTGACATTAATATAAAGAATGCTTGTATCTGTTCCACTAAATTGCAAAGACTTCCGGCTTTACAAGAGAATCTTCTACTTAATGTTCTACTTAAGTGGTCTTCTGTGAAAGTCTTTCTGCTAAGTGCTATATGTGTCAGCAGCGATCAGGTCTGTAACTTTCTATTATTGTTTGTTTTTAAGTTCCAGGCCATTTCCTAGAAAGACAATGGGATGTCTTCCACTTGCATCCTTATTACAATATTTTATTTAATGGAAATGTATAAACCATGAGAGAGTAAACATGTAGCTTGTCAAATATGATATATTACTTTGAAAACTAACAAAGACAGAAATATTTACCAATCTGCCTCACTTTCTAGTTTTAATTAATCAATAAAAATCATCCACTTATTCATTGAAATTATGGTTTTCACTAGTGTGTCTGATTATATGCGTGTGAGACACTCTCACAAATATATATACACATAAATACATACATACATACACACATATGTATATACATATGCATATATTGTATATGTTATATATATGTATGTATGTGTATATATATATATATTTATATATATATACATACATACATATATAATAATATAAAATAAATATATATATATAAATATTTATATATAGAGGGCATATACATACATGCAGAAGACATTATACATACATGCCAACGCTAAGAGGGACAATCAGTCTTCTACCACAAATATTACAATCCACCGAATGCAATTTTTCAAAGTAAGACATTTAAAAAATAGACCTGTATACAGTGATCATACTTACGTAATCATCAGCAGGCCTGAATGTATTATAAATAAACAACGACCCTGCCCGCTTAAGCCGATCAGCTAACTGATCAACATAACGAAGCACATGGGTGAGTTTACATATATTATCCGGGTAAATGGCAAACTTTTACGAATTGCATTCGGGAGAGGAAAAGTTTTTTCGGATAAAAATTTAGCAATTAAGGACAACTACTAATAAGGAAAAATTAACAAGAAATTGTCAGGTAGATAGCGTAAAAAACCTATAAGAGAAAAAATTTCGAAAATAATTATTTCTTATGAACATATAATTATATATAGAGGGCATTATACATACATGCCAGAAGACATTATACATACATGCCAAACGCTAAGAGGGACAATCAGTCATTTCTACCAAAAATATACTAATCCACCGAATGCATTTTTCAAAGTAAGACATTTAAAAATATAGACCTGTATCACAGTGATTTCATACTTACGTAATCATCAGCAGGCCTGAATGTATTATAAATAAACAACGACCCTGCCTGCTTAAGCCGATCAGCTAACTGATCAACATCAACGAAGCACATGGGTGAGTTTACATATATTACATGGGTAAATGGCAAACTTTTACGAATTGCATTTCGGGAGAGGAAAAGTTTTCGGAATAAAAATTTAGCAATAAGGACAACTACTTATAAGGAAAATTAACAAGAAATTGTCAGGTAGATAGCGTAAAAACCTCATAAGAGAAAAAATTTCGAAAAAATATTCTTATTGTTGAACATATTAATTATATATAGAGGGCATTAACATACATGCCAGAAGACATTATACATACATGCAAAACGTATAAAAGGGACATGTATTGTATATGTCTTCTGGCATGTATGTATAATGCCCTATATATATAAATTATATGTTCAATAAGAAATAATTATTTTCGAAATTTTTCTCTTATGAGGTTTTTACGCTATCTAGACAATTTCTTGTTAGTTTTCCTTATTAAGTAGTTGTCCTTAATTGCTATATATATAATATATATATAATATATATATATATATATATATATAATACATACATGCATATGTCTATATATATATATATATATTCTTGAGGCAGTCTTTGTAGCGCCTCCTCGGATCTCAAATTAACCACACTTAAAGACAAGAGACGCAGGAGGAAGCCACGAGCCACCTCTGACACCACACCGGATGTTACCTTCGTCTGTGGACACTACTCACGGACTTGCCTTTCCCATATTGGACTTGTCAGTCATGAACGTGCATGCACACAACGTGGACAGCCTTCCTGATCTTTGTTCGCAAAGCCAAGCCATGCTACATATATATATATATATCGGGGATGTGCCACCTAGGTAGGCAAGGGAGGTACTGCCTGCCTGGAATAAAATAGGTCAATAGTAACATTTTCCTTTTATGACATAATATGCACCTAATTCAGTAAAATTATGAAGGTTACTCTAATTACTATACATAACATGCAAAATATTTTATTTTTTTGTAGATTAGGTAGGTATAATTCACACCTGCCTTTCAATCTCAGTATTTAAGCTATGCATAGTACTGCTGTAGTACATATGCTGTGTACACTCCTACAACAACGTTTTCTTTACATGCTATAAAGGCAGAAGTAAATCTGCCTTCAACTCACTCTCACAGCTGTGTTTCACTTATTTTTTTCTGTATTTAACTGCATAAATGTCATCAACTACTTACCCTGAGTAATTACTGACAGCATGTGCCCAAGTAATTACTGACAGTGCCTGACATACATACATATATGTATATATATATGTATATATATATATATATATATATATATATTATATATATATATATATATATATATATACATATATATATATATATATATATCGTTCGCAATACTTTTTTTCATTCAGCGTTAACAGCTCTTCTTATCTTGTTTTTCCTTGTCCTGTCTTTTACTGTTTATAATTTGTACTGTCGTTACTGTCCTGTTTTGTTACCATTTTTTACCCCTCTGCGAAAAGATCTCAGAATTTTAATTGATTTGCTTTTCGCAGAAAGGAAAGTTTCTTGTCGAAGATACGTCTCGCTTTTATCCTTCGAAACGTAGAGTAGATGAAACCATAGCGACTGAAGAAGGAGTTTTTTCTTTGTGTTAATTGTCCTGTACACTATTTTTTTGTTGTTTTTAAAAAAATGTCCAGTTCCTTTGGTTTGTGTCTATGTTTTCGTTTCTCATTGTGTTCGACTTCCTTTTGGTGTCCTGTACTCATATATGCGTGTATATGTACATTTAGAGGTAGGTACATACATATATGTTTATATATATGCATATGTTTTATTTTATTTATTAATATATATATATATATTATATATATATATATATATGTACACATATGCATATATGGGTACAGGACATCACCAACAGTAAACAACATGAAATACGAGAATAAAATGAGTTCAATATGTAAACAATATATATATGTGTGTGTGTGTGTGTATGTTTGTGTTTGTGTGTTTGTGTTTGTCCCTCCAACATCACTTGACAACCGATGCTGGCGTATTTACGTCCCTGTAACTTAGCGGTTTGGCAAAAAGAGACCAAGTACTAGGCTTACAAAGAATAAGTCCTGGGGTTGATTTGCTTAACTAAAGGCAGTGCTCCAGCATGGCCACAGTCAAATGGCTAAAACAAGTAAAAGAGTAAAAGAGTAAAATAATTAATTTATTGTAAGAATAAGGATTTAATATTTAAAACTGCAAGCTTAATGGAAAGTATAAAAATGGTTCAATGTGTGTATAGGAGCAGCATAGAAATAAATTGTAAGATCTTAAAATTTATACATTAACTGAAAATATCAATAAGTGGTTGCTTGATTATAATATTTAGTTAAATCATTTTATTGGAATTTGAAGCAGAACATTGAATGAAAGAAGGAATTATGTAATATGGTATTATATAATGTTTGAGTAAGTGGTAAATTTAGAATAAGGGATGTAAATAAGCATTTCAGAGATTGATGTAGAATATGTAGATTGATAATCATCATATAAGATGAGGAATAAAGTGGTACACCATTGATTAAATTAAATTAAATCAAATTAAGCAAGCATATAATGCACCTATATTTTATCTGGAAGAGGATTATGTGGGGAGATTCTAAGTGCAAATTTAGATTTGTGATAGAATTGGAGTTTCAAAACATCCATGGATGCAAGTGGTAAATGATTTATTTTGTCTGTTCAGTAATTGCAGTGGATTATATAATAGGATTTGTATGGACTCTTTTGAGCATAACAAACATGGGATGTGACCTCCCTGGCATGGCACTCCGGTATTATGTGGTACTTAGTTTTTCTTAACGTTGTGTATGTAGTCAGCTATTTAAGTAGACTATTATGGTTAGCAGATTTAAAAGAGATCCGGTTGGGTGGTGGTATCACAACATCATAAGCGGAAAGTGTAACCTCCCAAAAGAGCTGTTCTTCACTCCTGCTCCAGATCGTCGGCTGCGGAGTCACTCCAAAAAGCTGTATCTATGACGATTTCATCTCAATCAAAGGAGAGGGGCTTTCTCCGTCCGGGTTGCGGTTCCATGGAATAAGCTGCCGGACAAGGTAGTGAAGATGCCGACGACCGCTCGGTTCATAGTCTCTCTTGACCAGAAATGGCCTGAACTCTTTGCATGAACACCCTCCCTGTACATAACACCATGTCCCCCTACATGGCCTTGCTTTTGCTTTTTGAGCCAAAAATTAACTTAACTTAACAATGTATATCTTCATAGAGTTACATTGTTTCTGAAGGACCATCCATAGCATTCCATTATTATATGGTGCTCTGTCTTTCTTGACATTGAATATATGGTCAGCTATTGAAGTTGACTATTGTGTTTAGAAGGTTTAAAGGAGAAAATCTTTATCAAGATTATACATCGTTGGTGGCAACAATGTATAATCTTGATAAAGTTATATTGATTATTAGGACTATGCATTTGCCTTGGGCAATTGCATGGTCCATATGACTGTCCTAGGAGAATACCAGCATATATCTTAACTAATATGAACATTTCTCAAGCGGTCTTTTATAGACCTCTTGTGACCTAAACTCCCATAATGTTCAACTCTACCATTGTCTTAGGCCAATATCTTAATATATAGGCACAGTAGTGTCTGTGTGGCAAGAAGCTTGCTTCCCAACCTCATGGTTCCAGCAGGTTCAGTCCCATTGCATGGCACTTTAGGTAAGAGTCTCCTACTATAGACTCCGGCTGACCAAGGCTTCATGAGTGGATTTGGTAGACAGAAACTGAAACAAATCCACTGTTTATATATATATATATAGGCATGTATATATGGGTGTGGCTTTGCATCTGTCTTCACATCACTGCTTGACAACCAGTGTTGGTATGTTTACCTTCCTGTAACTTAGCAGTTCAGCAAAAGAGGCCATTATGATAAGTACTAGGCTTAAAAATTAAGTCCTGAGGTCAATTTGTCTGACTAACACCCTTCAAGGCAGTGCTCCAGCATGGCCACGGTGAAATTACTGAACCACTTATTACTGATTAAAAAGCCATCCAAGCTGTTTAAGCTTGGCTCCAATCAAATCACTGAAGCAAGTAAAAAAAATAGGAGAATATATCAGAAAGATAGACAGATACATAAATAGATAGATATAATTATAACAATAAGGGTTATTTGCAACAAGTTGCTTAACCACATACCGAAAATTTTAGAAATAGCAGCCAAAGGACTACTATTTCCTTTTACTACAAAAATAAGTCTCCACAGACAACAATATTTGTAACTCACAAATGGCAAAAAAATGTTTGCCATATGTGAGTTACAAAAATTGTTGTCTGTGGAGACTTATTTTTTTAGTAAAAGGAAATAGTAGTCTTTTGGCTGCTATTTCTAAAATTTTCGGTATGTGGTTAGGCAACTTGTTGCAAATAACCCATATTGTTATAATTATATAAGTTTTTACCCAATATGGTCCTTTTCCATACCGAAATACTACTAGGTGAAATTTGTTGATTTTATTAAATTAATTATATTTCACCCTATTTCTATAAATAGATAGATAGATAGATGGACAGACAAATGAATGGACAGACAGACAAACAGAGACAAACAGACAGACAAACAGATAGATACACAAGCACCTAATGTGGGAAATACAGAGACAGATAAGATGATTGCAGCTGGGATTTCTCTGATCATAGGCGGCATCAATGAATTCAGTTGCTGTGAGTAGTATAGAATTTTACATCTCAAAATTTGCTCTTTATTTGTGTGGTGAAGAAGCAAGAGAAAGTTGTGTTATTTGGCTCCTAGACCTGACCCGGGGCTAAACAACAACAACAACAATAATTCTAACAACAGCAAGAATGTCATATTTACTTAGCTTCTGGAATACGTCCAAACAATAATAATTAATGTAATATATTTGATGAGTATTAAATAAGAATCTGTATAGTCAAACAAATAACAAAACCACTATGCTCTTATTGAAATATATATAGTTATACTGTTTGAAAAATACTCACTAATTAATTAATAGTAACATGTCAAATCACTAAATATGAGAATGTAATTTTTGATTTATTAATTCAAATTACTGGTGAGTCAGACAATAAAATAATAGTCTGATTGCTTATTAGTCTAATATTATAACATTCTGAGTTTACATTTAGTTTACATTGTCATTAACTTCTATTACTCTGGAATAAATGTGGCTCTTGCTTTTATGAACACAGGTGTGGTGGCTAGCTTTGTGGTCAAGGAGTTCACTTCCTGACTACATGGTTTCCTGTTCAATCCCATGTGGCATTTTGAGCGAGCATCTTTTAGTATAACCCCAGGCCAAACACTGACATTTGAGTAGATTTTGTAGGCAGGAAATAAATATGCCCATCAAACTTATATAGACATAATACACACACACACACATATACAAATATACAATAATAACATTTTTTATTATTATTATAACAATCCTTTATACTATAGGCACACGGCCTGAAATTTTGGCGAGGAGGATGGTCGATTATGTCGACCCCAGTACTCAAAATGGTACTTAATTTATCGACCCCAAAAGGACTTAAAGCAAAGTCGACTTTAGGTGGCATTTGAACTCAGAACGTGCAGACAGATGAAACAGTGCTTAGCATTTCACTTGGCATGCTAACAATTCTGCTAGCTAGCCACCCTAATAATATCAATAATAATCAGAATAATAATGAGGAGGAGGAGGAGAAGAAGAAGAAGAAGAAGAAGAGCACCAACAACAACAATAATAATGTTCCCAATTTAAACTGGAATTATTTTATTTAGATTATCTTGATAGTAACTTACATTTTAATTGATTTATTTTTTTACTTTTTTTTTTCTATCTTTCAACACTTTTACATGGATTAACTTCACTGCCATCTAAACTTTCTTGTTTATATTTCAGCAGCGAAAAAAAAAAAAAGAATCTAAACAGAAAGAAAAAGAATATTTTGCTTCTAAAATGATAAATGAAAATAAAAGAAATATATAGAATTATATTTCAAGCTGAAAATTAAGTTTGAATTAATTTAATAAAAAAACAATACTCTATTATATCTTCTTTCTTTCCTTGAATTATTTTTAAAAGTGAAATAAATAATTCAAGAAAAAAACAAATTATATATAAGAGTATTTTTCTTGCCAAAGTTCATTGTGAATTTCTATCCATAGTACTATATAATTCACAATATATAAAGTTCACATTTGTATTGAATCCTCTATTTGTTTATTTTGAGAATTAATCAGGATTTTAAATCTATTGTATTGACTTAATTCTGTTTTGGCAAACTTAGCTTTTGTATCTTCTGTTAACATATCATACTCAATTTTTCTTACACATTTCTTTCTATTTTAACTGAAAGCTCTCAACATTGCATTAATTTTTCCTCACAAATTCTTTTCTTTTTTCTATTTTGATAATGTTATTTCCTCATTGGAGTTTCTCCTTTCTGCTATTATTTTATTTGCTTCATTTTGTTCAACCTGAATAAGTCGCAACATTGTTACACGAGAAGGAAAATAATCAAGTTTAAATTTTATCTTCGCTGTGTACTTATTGAATAGCTGATTGAATCTTGTTCTTCCTTTATAAAGATGACCACAATTCCATCTCCAAATCGCTGATAAAGTAAAGAAGTGAGGGATATAAACATCTAATTAACAAGAGAATTATAACTGCACCTATCATTACTAAACCTAACAAGTCATCTCATGCTCTTTCAGCTGAGAAAACTATGGAATTGGTGGTATTTCATAGTCATTGTTGGCATCTTTTTTGTCTTGGGAGTCAATGGAATTGCGCATAAAATAATCTAGTCTGGCTTTTACATTTCATGTCCTAATACATCTCCTTTATGGCAGTGAGTGATGGCCATTGAGGGTGGAAGATATTAAGTGACTCGAATCCTTCAATCACTTCTGTCTACACTGCATTCTTCGTGTCCAATGGCATCACTTTGTCTCCAACAGGTCAGAATCACCCCCCTCCGACAAGTCATCCTAATGAGACATCTGCGTTGGCTGGGTCATGCCCTCCATTGTCAACCAGGAGAATTCATCTACGAAGCAATTGCCCCAGCTCCCCTTCAGGGTTGGCGAAAGCGTTGTGGTGGACAACAAAATACCTGGCTGATGACGGTCAAGGCTGATCTGGAACCCAACCTAGGCCCCTATATCTACAGCATTCGCCATTGGAATAAGGAGTGGCTGGAGATCACGTGGTGATTACCCTCAAATCGCCAGGCCTGGTCGGCGTTTGTGAGAGATGCAGCATTGAGGATGAATGAAACCAGCTCAATCCACCCCGGGTGAATGCTGTAAGAAGAAGAAGAAGAAGACATCTGCTGTGGCTGTGTAGTCCTATCCTGGACAAACACTCACTCTGGCAGGTGCCGCAAATGTAGCGAAGACTTTGCCTGGCTGGTTGTAATGTCATACTTTCTTGTTGACGTCTTTTCTTGTCTTTCCATTTCTCTTCTCTCCCTCTGTCACTCCTTTGTGTTCCCTGTTTTATGGTATGTCGCCAATCTCCATGGTTGCTGGCAACTGCTTCCCAGTTGCTAATATTGATGCCACAGGCCTTCATGTCCCTTTTGCAAACATCCTTGTATTGTAAGAATGGTCTTCCCACAGACCTAGTGCCCTTAGCAAGCTCTCCATAGAGTATGTCCTTGGGGATTCTGCCATCTTCCATACGGCTAACATGTCCAAGCCATCTCATATATCTTTGTGTGAGGAGTGCAAACATGCTTGATATTCCTGCTTGCTTGAGGACATCTTTGTTGGGGACATGTTTCTGCCATTTGATGCCAAGGATTTTCCGGAGGCAGCGCAGGTGAAAGATATTTAGGCAACGCTCTTGGCATGTGTCATATGCATGTAATATCACATCCATGAATCTAAGAGACTTCTATCATCTACCTGAGTTTCCAAGAAGTTCAAGCTCTTATTGTACTGAGCTTGGATTAGAGGGAGAAGATTGTGCCAGATGACTAGCTCCGTTCTCTAATACCTGATTTCTGGGAACTGTGGCAAGATTGGCTGACACGACTAGAGATATATCAAGGATGCAGCAGGAAAACCAGTGTGGTCTACATAATTCACAATATTACTGCAACTTTGCTGGATATTGCCATTTTGCTTCTTGAAACTTGACCACTGGTGTTTGGGTTTTCGCTGTAGATTCCTTAAAATTCCAACTTGCTACAGTGTAAGAGTGGATTAATGAGATAATGATAAGAGTTGGTGTTTGGTAGCAATAGAAGTTACTCAGAGGAGAACATACTGCAAGTGATGAAGAGATGGGTATCATGGAGGACTGAAGTGTATGGGGATTGGACAACAATGTGGGCTTCATGGAGTGATGAAAGATAGATGGTAGGAGAAGGGAGGTTGTGAGTGGGTGTATCAAGTATACTGATTGAACAGGATAGAGTGGTGGCAGTGGTGGTGGTGGTGGGGGACATTCTAAAGGGTAGCAACTCTTTAAGAATTTCAATGAGGATTTAAGATTCATCAATTACTCCCATCCTGGTTTAGCCTTTCTATGAACTTTGTTGCTCACCCAGAATGTTGGGCACTGATGCAAATAGACAGATTAAAGAGTCACATATCAGGTCAGAGTCGGGTACCTGGTAGGAGCCAATAGCAGATGAACAATCCTAAAAATGAATTAAACTCCTACCAAAGCTCTCCCCCTTCTCTCCTTCCTCTCCTCTCTCTCTTTCTCTTCTACTCCATACCTGTAATCTGACTAAGTAAAACACTGGACAAATACATGTCAAGGCTGACAGTGAAATTTATTTCATTTCTTGTTTTGTATTTTTTGCCTTGTCAAAGAGTTTATGGCATAGTGGTTAAGAGTGCGGGCTACAAGCCCCAAGATTCCAAGTTCGATTCCAGGCAGTGAGCTGAATAATAATAATAATAATAATACAAATAATAATAAAAATAATAATAATAATAAAAATAATAATAATAACAACAACAACAACAACAACATCAAAAATACCTTAGGAATAAGAACCCAGTTTCGAAATTTCCCCAAGACACCTGATGAAGGCTGGAGAGTATATCAATTGAAACGTTGTGTTAACAACAAACAAGATGAGGACAAGTATCTGTCGAATGTAAATAATGTATTTATTCCCATTTACTTACTTCACTTATTCAAAGATTCAGTACCAAAATCTAAAAAAGATTTCATCTATGATGGAATTTGATTGAATCATTATTCTTTCCAGATCCCCAGAGTGTGATATGTCTCACATCACCTTAACATTACAGGAAATGCAAGCTAAATGTGCCACTTCAATACAATCATCTGACCTTTGAGAAATATCAGTTCAATAATCCTTGAATCACACACACTGTCATTTTGAAATAAAGCAAATTACACTGGATAATCTGCCCTGGATGTATCAGATTAAAAAAAAAAACAAGGATGACCAGAGCTGGGATTATTTAACAATAGCAAGAACAGGTGCAGGCATGGGTGTAAGGTCAAGAAGCTTTTTACAACCATGGAGATTCAGGTTCAATGCTAATACATGGTTTCTTGGGTAAGTGGTTTCTACTCTAGCCCATGCGAAACAATGCCCAAAAAGTGAATTCTTATCATCATCATCATCATCATCATTTAACGTCCGCTTTCCATGCTAGCATGGGTTGGACGATTTGACTGAGGACTGGCGAACCAGATGGCAGCGCTAGGCTCCAATCTAATCTGGCAGAGTTTCTACAGCTGGATGTCCTTCCTAACGCCAACCACTCCGAGAGTGTAGTGGGTGCTTTTACATGCCACCAGTACGATGGCCAGTCTGGTGGTACTGGCAACAACCACGCTTGAAATGGTGTTTTTACATGCCACCTGCACAGGAGTCAGTCCAGCGGCACTGGCAAAAACCTCACTCGAATGTTTTTCACATGCCAGTAAGGCGACGCTGGTAACAATCACGGTCAAATGGTGCTTTTTACGTGCCACCAGCACAGAAGCCAGACAGCTGCTCTGTCAGTCATTGAATTTGGTTCAATTTCAATTTCATTTGCCCCAACAGGTCTTCGCAAGCAGAGTTTAGTGTCCAATGAAGGGAGATTGGCATGGGTGCCAGTGGTCGAATTCGGTTCGATTTCAAATTCAGTTTCAATTTCACTTACCTGAACATGTCTTCGCACCAAAGTTTTGTGTCCAAAGAAGGAAAGGTATGCAGGAAATGTGCTTCAGAAAACATTAGGCCAACAAAGATTTTTTTTCCTTTTTTTATTTTAGTTTTAGCCAGTATTTTTTTTTCCTGCTAATGTTTTTCTAATTTATAAAAATAAATAATTCACTTGTTTCTTTTACATAGCATCTTTTCTCAAAAAAAGAAAAAACCAAAATAATAATTAATCATATTGGGTAATATATTATTTTAATGCTGAACAAGATATGAAATATCTGATTATACCATTCCAATTAAAATGAAACTAGATTAGTATTTCAAACAAATGGTTGTTCTTTTGGGGAACATGACAAAATAGTCTTCATTACATTCTAGTTGCTTCTCAGGAGATGAAAACAAATTTTCATTTCCTTGAATAAGCTGAGTTTCAAATGAGACTGAATATTTTAATTAAAATTAAGCTACAATTATATTTGCAACAAAATGGCAATCTTTCATAAAGTACAATAAAGTAATTTCCTTGTTCTACCTGTTGGTTACCTCTTAGAAGCTGAGAGTAATTTTTCTTACACCTGAGCATGATTTTATCAGCTTCTAATTTCTATTTTTGTTTTAACTCAAGACCATTATTAAGTCTTGAATGCAGCTCCTTGGTGCATGCCTGGAGGGTAAGCACGGCAGCTACAACTCCTACTACTACTACTACTACTACCATCACCACCACTACCATCCCTGCTGCTACCACCATCAGTACTAATGGCTACTGCCACTGCTGCTGCCTTCACCACCACTGCCGGCAGAGACACCACCACCACCACTGCCACCACCATCCCCGATCCCAATACCACTGCCCACTACAACAGCCACTGCAATTTCACCTGTTACTCCTTTGATATCCATAGGCTGGCTCAAGCTATGCAATAACCATTTTACTATTTTACCATTTCTACTCGCTATTTCATTTCCAAGGCATCAACTCATCAATCTGACTTGGATTTTTAAAATAATTCAAGAAAAATAGGTGCAGGCATGGCTGTGTTGTAAGAAAGCAGTGAGCTGGCAGAAACGTTAGCATGCCAGGTGAAATGCTTAGCAGTATTATGTCTGCCGTTACATTCTGAGTTCAAATTCTGCCGAGGTCGACTTTGCCTCTCATCCTTTCGGGGTCGATTAATGAAGTACCAGTTATGCACTGGGTTCGATATAATTGATTTAATCCATTTGTCTGTGTTTGTTTGTTCTCTCTGTATTTAGCCCCTTGTGGGTTGTAAAGAAATAGGTATTTCATTTGCTGTTATGTTCTGAGTTCAAATTCCGCTGAGGTCGACTTTGCCTTTCATACATTTAGGGTTGATAAATTAAGTACCAGTCACACACTGGGGTTGATATAATCAATTTAATCCTTTTGTCTGTCCTTGTTTGTCCCCTCCTTGTTTAACCCCTTGTGGGCAATAAAGAAATAAGAAGCTTGCTTTCAATCCACATAGTTCCAGGCTCAGTCCTTCGGTGTGGCACCTTTGGCAAGTGTCTTCTACAAAAGCCTTGGACTGACCAAAGCCTTACGAATTGATCTGAGTCTGAATAAAGCTCGCATGTGTGTGTGTGTGTGATTGTGTTTGTATTTGTCCCCCACCAACATTTGATAACTGGTGGTGGTGTGTTTACATCCCTGTAACTTAACAGTTTAGCAAAAGAGATCAATAGAATAAATTAAAAAAAACGGAAAAGTACTGCAATCAATTCATACAACTAAAGATTCTTCAAGGTGTTGCCCCAGCCTGGCCGCAGTTAAATGACTGAAACATGGAAAACATAAAAGATAAAAGAAACTTTACTAGCATGTCAGAATCATGGCAAATGTTGCTTCACAGCACACAGGAATCAAAGACATTTTTGGCATCACACAATAATTAACAAGCATTATAGGCCACAGAGAATTCTGTTCTTCCATGCAGGAACTATTTTAACCATCTGTTATCAAACTTCTGCTAAGCTTTTGCACAAAGTCTTTAATTACATTCAAGTGTTCTGGGCCATTTAGGAGTTAAACATCTTAGTCTTTGGTATTACACAATAAGAAGGCGGTGAGCTGGCAGAAACGTTAGCACGCCGGGTGAAATGCTTAGCAGTATTTCGTCTGCCATTATGTTCTGAGTTCAAATTCCGCAGAGGTCGACTTTGCCTTTCATCCTTTCGGGGTCGATAAATTAAGTACCAGTTATGCACTGAGGTCCATATAATTGACTTAATCTGTCTGTCCTTGTTTGTCTCCTCTGTGTTTAGCCCTTGTTGGTAGTAAAGAAATACGTATTTCGTCTGCTGCTATGTTCTGAGTTCAAATTCTGCTGTGGTCGACTTTGCCTTTCATCCTTTCAGGCTCGATAAATTAAGTACCAGTTACGCACTGGGGTCGATATAATCGACTTAATCCATCTGTCTGTCCTTGTTTGTCTCATCTGTGTTTAGCCCCTTGTGGGTAGTAAAGAAATAGGTATTACGCAATGATAAAGACGGGATGTGAACAGCAGTCGGTTGTCTTTAGGTTAGCATTCTTTTAACAGGGTTACTTGTGTCATGCAGTAAACCAGTATAGAATGTTAAGAATTGGATGTCTTGATGCTTGAACTTTCTTTAAAGGAGATTCTAAATCAAAGGTAAAAAACGTAAAAAATAAAATAGGAAAAAGCAGATATGAAGCTGACTAAAGCTACCGGAGAATACACAAAGAGCAAAATAATGAATAACTGGTAAGAATATAGCCACAGAGCATGAAAATAAATTATTGACTATTTGTGTAAGTTGGGAAGCTTGAAAGGATGTAAAAAACAAAAGAGAGGGAGGGTAGGAGAAAGTGAGAAAGTGTGGGAAAGATAAAGGGAGAGAGAGAAGGAAGAGAGGGAGAGAAAAAAGGAAAAGAGAGAGAGAGAATTAGTAGTCGTGATTCTGGCTGAGAGCAAATGTAGCAATAATGATTGAAAGGATGAAAAGAAAGAAATGTAGTAATAATATGTAGGAATTCTTCAAGAGTGTAATTGCATGGAAACAGATGTAAATTGGTAGTGTGGTAAATTATTTTTTAAAATGTTCATTTCAAAGAGATGCGTTATGAAGACTGACTCCATGGAAAAAATTATCAAAACTAACACCAAAACATATGCCTTCAAGAATTAAAAGTTATCGAAAGAAACTATACATGCATAAATACATACACACACACATGTGTGTGTATGTGTGTGTGTGTGTGTGTGTGTGTGTGTGTGTATGTACATCTTTTTCTTGATGTGGTCGGGTATTGAATGAAAAGAAGAAACACATTATCAAATGAAAAACAGGTTGAGGATAATATAGAATGATTGGATACTCATAGCAAAGTGGCTAATAACTAGTCACTGAAGGGTTAATTGTGGAATGATGATGATTATTATTATTATTGTTATTATTATTATTATTATTATTATTATTATTATTATTATTATTATTAATATTATTATTATTATTATTATTATTATTATTTATTATTATTATTATTATTATTATTTTTCCTTCTTTCTTCTATTATTATTATTATTATTATTATTATTATTATTATTATTATTATTATTATTACTATTGTTATTGTTATTATTATTATTACTATCATATTCATCATCATCCTCATCATCGTCTTTTGTCATTATTTGCTACAAGGGTACATTCATTCATACAAGGCATATGAAGGCATACAGGCATGGACATAAAATCAAAGTGGAAATAAGAAGCAGTAAAAAAAAACATAATTAAAAAACTGGAAATTTAGACAAAATAAATAAATACATACATGCATAAATACACACACACACACACACACAAACACAAACATAAACACACACTCACATACACATATATATCATAAATGATTGTTATGCATAAAAACAAATAAGGTACCCCATTCATACATGTTTGAGAACCTGGCACCTAAGTATAGACAAAACATTTCTCATCAGATCCTAATCGCTGTCTATTTCTTAAATTGGAAGCAGGTATTTTTTGAAAGAATCTGCGAGGGTTTTCACATTGTGCAAATTAACCTGTGGGTGGGTGCAGTTCCAATGTAGCTTTGTGGCGTTCAGGGGTTACTCTCTTGCTCTTTTACTCTTTTACTTGTGTCAGTCATTTGACTGTGGCCATGCTGGAGCACCGCCTTTAGTTGGGCAAATCGACCCTAGGACTTATTCTTTGTAAGCCTAGTACTTATTCTATCAGTCTCGTTTGCCAAACCGTTAAGTTACGAGGGTGTAAACACACCAGCATCAGTTGTCAAGTGATGTTGGGGGGGGGTGACAAACACAGACACACAAACATATACACACACATACATATATATATATATATATATATATATATATATATATACATAAATATGATGGGCTTCTTTCAGTTTCTGTCTACTAAATCCACTCACATGGCTTTGGACGGCCCGAGGCTACAGAAGAAGACACTTGCCCAAGCTGCCACGCAGTGGGACTGAACCAGAAACCATGTGGTTCATAAGCAAGCTACTTATCACACAGCCACAGGTTATCAGGATTTGTAAATTTATTTTGAAACCGTCTGTTTGCACATTGTCAACCATTAGCTCTACCTTACCCACTCACCTGCAGTGCATTTTAAAAGTGGCAGTTAACCATAAACCTAGATCATTTCCCATATCTCTTATCATCACTCTTGTAATTCTTTGACCCATGTGCTGGGATATAAATGCAGTATCAAAGTTATGTCTAGCAATTTCAACTAGTGTTTTGACTAAGATTTCTATTTTAAAAGTACAGAAGACAGGTCTATAATGTTTGCACTTTACAGTACTGTATTTTATCGACTCCAGAGGGATGAAGTGCAAATTTTTCCTCAGCAGGATTTGAAGTCAGGATGTAAAGTGTGAAATAAAAGAACAAAGCCAGATATTTTGAAGCAGGTATTAGTCAATTATATCAAATTCAATCCTCATCTGGTAATTTATTTCATTGCCCCAGAGGGAAGAATCCATAAGCTGACTTTGAGGTGATTTAAAATCAGAACATAAAACTTAGCTTAGGTCTCTCCCAATTTTATAAGGACAATATCAACCCAGTTTCTCTGGCTTAAAAGTAACTGATATTCAAACAGTTCTTTCTGAACAAGATACTGGTTTATTGCAGGGTTAACTTCCTTCCTATTGCAAGAATAATGATTGTTACTGTTACACAGGCCAGATTACAAAGTAGAAAGCTGTGATTCATCATCTTTCACCATTGCATCAATCATAGCCCGTCTTAAGATCAAATACCCCTCTGTATGCTTTTTTGCTATTGTACACTTTTTTGTTGTTCCTAGACTAGGAAATAATATTTCCTGGACCCTGTGCCAGTGGCACGTAAAAAGCACCATCTGACCATGGCCGTTTGCTAGCCCCGTCTGGCACCTGTGCTGGTGGCACATACAAAGCACCCACTACACTCATGGAGTGGTTGGCATTAGGAAGGGCATCCAGCTGTAGAAACATTGCTAGATCAGACTGGGCCTGGTGCAGCCTTCTGGCTTCCCAGACCCCAGTTGAACTGTCCAACTCATGCTAGCATGGAAAGCGGATGCTAAATGATGATGATTACGATGATTTTAATGGATTTAATGAAAAATTTTAGGTGTTCATATATATATATTTTTAAAATCCACGATAGTTGAACCATGAAGTAGGGATCACTGTACCTCTGAGTGGATTGGAGCAGCATAAAACAAATGTTTAGCCTAGAACATAAGTCCAGGAATTGAAACCACAATTTTATGATTGTGAATATAATACCCCAAACACAAGGCCACACAACTGTATGAGAACATAAAGTGCCAAGTAAAATACTGCCCCGCATTTTGTCTGACACAATAAATTCAACCAATGCTGTGTAACATGATTTTTATCCTTGGGTAGCAACTGTTATTTCCTATTTGTTTACCCCAAGAAAGTATTAAAAAGGGGCTAATATTTCCTTTAAACTTTCCTTTTGTTACATTTATTCAAACTACAAAGAATCCCTCTCAACGTATGGCTATGATGCTCCATTACTGCTCCCACTCATGATCAGAGATGCACATAATGTCAGCCACTAAGGGACATTCTCAAGTGATTAAGGTCAAGCAACTGACAAGCAAGTCTGTAATACTGAGATAAATATTTGCTATAACAATATTTCTGCTTTAGCAACTCAGCTTTGAATCTGTTTGAAATGCAATGGAAAAATATGCCAGTTTCAAAACATTGATGTCCAGGTCTCAAAGGCAAAGTTTGACGGGAATAGTTGTCATTTCCTTTGATTTCTAGATAGAAGCAAATAGGAAATAACACAGACCAAAGACAAAAGAAAAATAATTACAATTCTATTACCCAGTATAATTGTTTGTAATTTAGGTACAAAGACAATAATTATCCTAGTGCTTTACTGATAACTTACTGACCTGAAAGGATGAAATGGCATTGTTCATCTTGGCAGGATTTGAACTCAGAACATAAGGCGATAAAGAAGTATTGCAGTGCATTTTGTCTTATGCTCTACTGACGGCCCTAATTTATCACCCTATAATAACTGCAAGAATCCTTTCTACTGGAGACACAAGGTTTCAAATTTAGGGAAGGGGTCTAGTAAATTGCATTTACCCCAGTGTTTCACTGGTACTTAATTTATCGACCTCGAAAGGATGAAAGGCAAAGTCAACCTCAGTGGAATTTGAACTCTGAACATAGCAATAGGTAAAATAATGCTAAGCATTTCGCCCAGCATACTAACGATTCTGCCAGCTTACCTATTTCTTTATTACCCACTAGTGGCTAAACACAGAGGGGACAAACAAGGACAGACAAACAGATTAAGTCAATTATATTGACCCCAGTACATAACTGGTGCTTATTTCATCGCCCCCGAAAGGATGAAAGTCAAAGTCGACCTCGGCTGAATTTGAACTCAGAACGTAAGGACCAACGAAATACTGCTAAGCATTTTGCCCGCCGTGCTAATGATTCTGCCAGCTCACCACTGTGTATAATAACTACAATAATGATGATGAGAAAGAGAATGAGAATAAAAGGGGAGAAGAGGAGGAAGAGGAAGGAGAAGGAGGAGAGGAATAGGAGGAGACTGAGAATGAGGAGGAGGGATAGGAAGAGGGCTAGAAATAAAAACAAACACAGCGATGCTACCTAAGGAATACAGCAAAGTTATCTTCTGTGTATACTACATTTTTTACTGTCTGTTTAGTTATTCCTATAGCAATTGATCTAAAAAGTTCAAAGCAACTGCATTTCATTTCTCTTTTCTTCTCTATTTAGATTTATGGAAGTACAAGAGACAAGCTTAAAAGAATCATCATCAGTTTTACTAATTGTTAAATTTGGTAAAAATTGAACATGACAAGTTCCCAGCAGATGTAAAATCTCACAACAAAATGAGCTACATCAAGCCAAAAGACAGACTTAATTGTCTCTCAGCAGGAAACACATTTAAATAAAAATCATAACTGCCTAGACACATAAAAAGTAATTAAATACTCTTTGATGCACCTGTTCTAATATGTTTTCTATGACACACATATACACACACACACATGCATACATAGATGCATACATAGATACATATATATATATATGTATACAAATACATACATATATATATATATACACACACATGCACACACATATATGTATGCATATACATATATATGCATACATATATAATATATATACGCACATACACATATATACATACACACACACACACACACACATATATATATGAGAGAATGCACAAAAAAAAACAAAAGACGAAGACAGGTAGTGTAGAAAACAAACAGATGTGTTAGTATAACGCTCGGGAAGTGAAAAAGTCCTTAATGTTTCGAGCCTAAGCTCTTCCACAGAAAGAAACAAGGAGAGAAAATAAAGAATGTGTAGTGGCTAGCCATCTATCATGGTGAATGTATATATATATATATATATATATATATATAATATATATATATATATATTATATATATATATATATATATGTATATATATATATTTACATAAAATTACTATGGATAAATCTCTCAACAAGAGACATTCAGTAAAAGTACTCTAGAGTAAAGATTATTTGCCAACATAGCGTAGCAGTCCAAGTTAGGATAAATGTTACTGCTATTTATCCCCAGGAAAATATAAGAACACAGACAGTGTGTCGTATAGCCAGCTGGAGATGTTTCCTGGGGCTAAATAGCAGTGACATTTATCCTAACCAGGAATGCTATGTTATGTTGGCAAATAATCTTTACTATTTATATATACATACAAATATATATATTATATATAAACTAGAGTATCTTGTATTCTAAGAATATTCCACATGCACAATCATATAATACTTTGTTTAGAGCTGGGCTAAATATAATGGAGATGATTATAATATTGTCATTTGAATATGTTCAGGCATGGCTGTGTGGTTTTGAAGTTTGCTTCTCAATGGCAGGGATTCAATTTCAGTTAACTGTAAAACATCCTGACCTCTAAGACACAGTCCTCATTTATATATATATGATCATGGACATAAAGCTTTTTAAGAGAATAGAAAATCATGATAATTTCAATGTCATGATTAGCAAAACACAAAACCAGTCATCTACCACAATACTCTATCATTTGAAATATATTAAAACTATGTAAACTGTGTGCAGTTTCTTTCCTATATTATATATATATATATATATATATATATATATATATATATATATATATAAATATATATATATATATATATATATATAAATATACATGTGTATATATATATGGCGTTAGGAAGGGCATCCAGCTGTAGAAACATTGCCAGATCAGACTGGGCCTGGTGCAGCCTTCTGGCTTCCCAGACCCCAGTTGAACCGTCCAACCCATGCCAGCATGGAAAGCGGACGCTAAACGATGATGATGATGATGATGATGATGATATATCATCATCATCATTATCATCAACCACGTTCGGATGGTGCTTTTTACTTGCCACCGGCACTGGTATCATAACTACAATTTCCATTTGATTTTTATTTTGATGTTGGTGTTGATGTACTTGACTCAATAAGTCTCCTCAAGCTCAGCAGGTTACTCCACGATCCAAGGTGAGCACAGCAGGTCGTCCTGTGAGCCAAGAACTCACTTCGTTTGTTGGGTCTTCGCAGTCATATATAATATATATATATATATTATATATATATATATATATATATTATATATATATATATATAAATATACATGTGTATATATATATGGCGTTAGGAAGGGCATCCAGCTGTAGAAACATTGCCAGATCAGACTGGGCCTGGTGCAGCCTTCTGGCTTCCCAGACCCCAGTTGCACCGTCCAACCCATGCCAGCATGGAAAGCGGACGCTAAACGATGATGATGATGATGATGATGATGATATATCATCATCATCATTATCATCAACCACGTTCGGATGGTGCTTTTTACTTGCCACCGGCACTGGTATCATAACTACAATTTCCATTTGATTTTTATTTTGATGTTGGTGTTGATGTACTTGACTCAATAAGTCTCCTCAAGCTCAGCAGGTTACTCCACGATCCAAGGTGAGCACAGCAGGTCGTCCTGTGAGCCAAGAACTCACTTCGTTTGTTGGGTCTTCGCAGTCATATATAATATATATATATATATATCTTTTTGCATTACTACTCACCACACGGGGATAATTGGAATTCTCTTCCTTCCTTATTTTTTCTATATCTATACATATATATATGTATGTATGTATATCCAGGCAGATTGTTTATGGAAGACCAGCAGTCGCCCATGCATACGGGCCTCCCTCTCAATGCCACCAGTGTTATCCAAGGGAAATGCAAAGGCCGATACAGCTTGGCACCTGTGACATCACGACTCATTTTTACAGCTGAGTGAACTGGAGCAACGTGAAATAAAGTGTCTTGCTCAAGAACACAACACGCATCTCGGTCCGGGATTCGAACTCACAACCTCATGATCATAAGCTTGACGCTCTAACCACTGAGCCATGCACCTTACATATATATATATATGTATGTATGCATATATGCATGCATGTTTGTATGCATGTATGTTTGTATATATGTAGTGGAGGCGCAATGGCCCAGTGGTTAGGGCAGCGAACTCACAGTCATAGGATCGCGGTTTCGATTCCCAGACCGGCCGTTGTGAGTGTTTATTGAGCGAAAACACCTAAAGTTCCACGAGGCTCCGACAGGGGATGGTGGTGATCCCTGCTGTACTCTTTCACCACAACTTTCTCTCACTCTTACTTCCTGTTTCTGTTGTACCTGTATTTCAAGGGGCCGGCCTTGTCACTCTCTGTGTCACGCTGAATATCCCTGAGAACTATGTTAAGGGTACATGTGTCTGTGGAGTGCTCAGCCACTTACACATTAATTTCACGAGCAGGCTGTTCCGTTGATTTGGATCAACCGGAACCCTCGTCGTCATAACCGATGGAGTGCTTTCACTGTATATATGTATGCATGTAGTTCAAATTTTCAGAAAACCGAAGACGAAGACAGATGAAGGAGCAACAAGCAGGTGCATTAGTTTAATGCTCAGGAAGAATTGAAAAGCCCTTGATGTTTCGAACCTACTTTCTTCTTCTTTGAGATAGTTGAGAGAGAAAAAAAATAGAGAGAGAATGAGAAAAAATGGAGAAAGAAAAAAAACGTGAAGGGAACAATGGTTCAACATGATGAAATGACTGGAAGAAAGAAACTGAGTGAAAGGGAGATAATAACAATGATTCAGCTGAACTAGGGTGTGCAATCGTGCGTGTGCTTGTGAGAATAGTGAGTGTGAGTATTCATTGTGTATGGATGAGTGTACATGTGTGTGGGGTCATTGTGTGTGTGCGTGTCTGTGTGTCTGTGCAAACGCATGGGCCTGTGTGTTTGTATGTAACTGTATATATATATATATATATGTGTGTATATATATATATGTATATATGTATATATATATATATGTATATATGTATATATATATATGTATATATGTATATATATATGTATATATGTATATATATATTTAGGTATATATGTATGTATATATATATACATATATACATATATATATACATATATACATATATATATATACATATATACATATATATATATATACATATATACATATATGTATATACACATATATATATATATATATACAGTTACATACAAACACACAGGCCCATGCGTTTGCACAGACACACAGACACGCACACACACAATGACCCCACACACATGTACACTCATCCATACACAATGAATACTCACACTCACTATTCTCACAAGCACACGCACGATTGCACACCCTAGTTCAGCTGAATCATTGTTATTATCTCCCTTTCACTCAGTTTTTTCTTCCAGTCATTTCATCATGTTGAACCATTGTTCCCTTCACGTTTTTTTTCTTTCTCCATTTTTTCTCATTCTCTCTCTATTTTTTTTCTCTCTCAACTCTCTCAAAGAAGAAGAAAGTAGGTTTGAAACATCAAGGGCTTTTCGATTCTTTCTGAGCATTAAACTAATACACCTGCTTGTTGCTCCTTCATCTGTCTTCGTCTTCGGTTTTCTGAAAATTTGAACTACATGCATACATATATACAGTGAAAGCACTCCATCGGTTATGACAACGAGGGTTCCGGTTGATCCAAATCAACGGAACAGCCTGCTCGTGAAATTAATGTGTAAGTGGCTGAGCATTTGGTTCTGATGTTCGCTGAATTCTTCCTCTAGAGAATTTCCCTTGTAGTTTGATCGTTTATGATCTATTTCTAGCATTCTGGCCGGCTACCCAGCAGGCCAGCCCTGCCAATATACACATATATTTGAATTTTCTCTGACTCCTCAGATTTTTTGAATGCTGGACTACTGGTTTTAAATTGATATTAAAATTAATATTAATTTATCTCCCTCAATTTTTAAATATTTAAATAAATACGTTCCCTAGCAGTAAGATTTACCCGCAGTGAATTATTCACTGCAGCCCTTCACTTCAGGAGTCTCTTAGCACGCCGGAACCAAGACATTTGAAATTTTATTCCCGATGTAATCAGTAAGACTAAGCGCGTGTCTGTCTTG
>NC_043008.1:62455074-62480074 GCF_006345805.1 Octopus sinensis
CTTAATACATAAATGTTTTTAATTGCAATGCAATTAACTCATTTATTGTATTAAACAGGTGAAGATAAAGAAATATTTTTACCGTAAATTTATAATACAAATAAGAAAATGGAGAAACCAATTTAGTGTTTTCATCAACTTTCGGATATTATAATGTTGGATTATTTATTCATTTAACAAAATGAGAACATCAATAGCATATAAATATATCCTGTAATTCAATACATATAAGATATAAGATAAAAAAATACAAATTATAAAAGTCATAATATAAATTAATGAAATCATTAAAATCACTTCTTACAGCTGTCTCAGCCTATGGCTAAATGTAGATAATTTTATTTTCATTGCCTATAGTTGTCAACATACTAAGGTTATAGGCATATAAAATAGAGTACTTTGTATTTGTTATCTTATATCTTATATGTATTGAATAACAGGATATATTTATATGCTATTGATGTTCTCATTTTGCTAAATGAATAAATAATCCAACATTATAATATCCGAAAGTTGATGAAAAAACTAAATTTGTTTCACCATTTTCTTATTTGTATATATATATGTGTGTGTGTGTGTGTGTGTGTGTCTCTGTATAGGGAGAATTCACAAAAAAAAATCAAAAGACGAAGACAGGTGGTGTAGACAACAAACAGATGTATTAGTTTAATGCTCAGGAAGTGAAAAAGTCTTTAACGTTTCGAGCCTATGCTCTTCCACAGAGAGGACCACAGAAAGAAACAAGGAGAGAAAATAAAGAATGTGTAGTGGCTAGGGATCTATCATGGAGATTTGTCTACACACACACACACACGCATACATGTATGTATGCATGTATGTATGTGTTTATGTATGTCATTATTCAGTTTTATTTCAAACCTAGATCCAAGGTACCTTCACTAGAATTTCAACATCAACATACATACATATATATATCATCATCATCATCATCATCATTTAGCGTCCGTTTTCCATGCTAGCATGGGTTGGACGGTTCTACTGGGGTCTGTGAAGCCAGAAGGCTTCATCAGGCCCAGTCAAATCTGGCAGTGTTTCTACGGCTGGATGCCCTTCCTAACGCCAACCACTCCGTGAGTGTAGTGGGTGCTTTTTACGTGCCACCCGCACTGGTGCCAGACAGAGCTGGCAAACGGCCACGAACGGATGGTGCTTTTTATGTGCCACCGGCACGAGGGCCAGGCGAGGCTGGCAACGGACACGAAACGGGGCGGTGCTGGCAACGGTCGCGAAACGGAAAGTTCTCTTACATGCCACCGGCACTGGTAACACATCTGCAATTTCCATTGATCGATTTCCATTGATCGATTTCGATTCTGATCCTCACTTGCCTCAACACGTCTTCACAAGTAGAGTTTTGTGTCCCAAGAAGGGAAGGTATGCATACGTAGGCTGGCTCCATCCCATGTAGAAGGCCACGGGTTGTGGACTCACTTGTCCTGCCGGGTCTTCTCGCGCACAGCACACTTCCAGAGGTCTCGGTCTCTAGTCATTTCCTCAGTGAGACCTAAAGTTCGAAGGTCGTGCTTCACCACCTCATCCCAGGTTTTCCTGGGTCTGCCTCTTCCACAGGTTCCCTCAACCGCTAGGGTGTGGCACTTTTTCACACAACTATCTTCATCCATTCTCGCCACATGACCATACCAGCGCAAACGTCTCTCTTGCACACCACAACTGATGCTTCTTAGGTCCAGCTTTTCTCTCAAGGTACTTACACTCTGCCGAGTGTGAGTACCGGCATACATATATATATATGTATGTTTGTGTCTATGTATGTATGTATGTATGTATGTATGTATTTATGTAGGTATGTATGTATATGTGCAGACTTGTATGTTTTGTTTTATACATATATTCCCATGCATATAGTTGGATGTCTACACATGCACATATATACTTGAATGATAAATGTCTGGAGAGTTTTACCGATTTTTACAGTTCCAGTGATGGCTTGGATCTGTAATCTTCGAATCAGCTTTCTCCTTTCTGATTTTGAGGAGCCTAATTTCTCAAGATTAGTATTTAGACAATGTGTTATATGTCCCAGTATCCCAATAATTACCAGTATAAACGTGAACTTGTAATCTGGATAGAATAGCTTTAGATTTCTCAATCGTTCATGTGTAGGTTTATGTATGTATGCACATATGTATATACAGATACACACACGCACATACATATGTGCACACACTTACCCATATGTGCCGATATATATATATATATATGTGTGTGTATATATATATATATATATATATATATATATACGTATTTCAAAATAGAAAATTACCCTTTAACAAGGTAAAGGTTTTTATTTTTCATGTACTTCGAAATTTGCTATAAAATTGTGGTTTTTGGCCGTGTTGGCTGCTATTTTTAGCATGTAAAAATTGCCTGTTAATGGGTAATTTTGAAATACGAATATGTTGTCTATTGACTTTTTATACATGCTAGGCCACTAGTGGTGATATTTATAACGAGTATTCACCACCCCATATATATATATATTATATATATATATATATGTATATATATATATATATATATATACGTTTGTATCTGTGAATATGTGTGTATATATGAATGTGTTTGTGTCCCCCATGTCTTTTAAAATTGCTTGCCACCCTCCTCCTCTTCTTCTTCGTCTTCTTCTTGATATTGTGAAATAGTTATAAACAAACACCTGCTTCATATATGCAGAATCCTTCATTTTCAGATTTTTGTGTAAACATATCTGACCAAGGGGAAATATTACCTTGCCAGGAAACAATTGAGGGTTGGTTTCAAGGAGGACATCAGGTTACAGAAAAACTTGCTTCAATGATTTTTGTATAATCCATGGAAACATAGAAAAGTGGGTGATGTTGATGATGATGATGGTGGTGGTGGTGGTGGTGGTAGTAGTGGTGGTGATGTTGATAATGACAACAAAGACAAGGACTGGGATGAGGAGAGGAAGGAGGAGGAAGAGGAGAATGATGAGAGGAAGAGAGTAAGAATGAGAGGAGGAGGATAAGGATGAGAGGAGAGGAGAAGAATGGGAGAAAGATAAGAATGGGAAGGTAAAGATGGGGAGGAGGATAAGGATGAGAAGAGGAGGGAAAGAAGGCGGAGAGGAGGAGGGAAAGAAGGATGAGAGCAGGAGAAAAAGAAGGGAAAGAAGGATGGGAGCAGGAGAAGAAGGAGGAAAAGGAACAGGAGGGGAGTGGGATGTGGATGAGAGTTGTAGTAGTAGTAGTAGTCGGAGGCGGAGGAGGAGGAGGGGAGGAGGAATAGGGCAGCAAGCTATTTTGAAGTTCAGTTTACCATTCCAGCTTCATCGGAATGTCAGTTTAACCAGCAAATCACCTAAAACACCAGATGAAAGGAAGAAATCAAGTTTATCAAGTATCGTGACATGAAAATTTGGGCAGGTGTTAAAGCTTTCTGTAGTTCATGAACTGAAATACAGGTATGTTGGTCTCCCCCATAAAACAAATGATTTGGCAATAAAATTAGGCCAAACGAAAAAACAGAATGCAGTTCTTACGAAATCAGCAACATAACAATGCCGTCAATTATCATACTGTTTGTTCCAGATGATTCCTCATTTTGGAATATGTAAATTTATTTCTCAACATGGAAAAAGATCACTCAGTGATAGAGAGTATATTGAAAAAAAAAAACGGTTCTAGAATATATTATTTTGCTTTATAGGAAAGGACAAAATATGCAGTGCATACAGCACGTATTAGTGAGTAGAAATTTCAGTGAAATATAGAATATTGAAATGATAATAAGCACATCATAAAGATGAAAGCAAACCTGTTATCGTTGGTTTAGTTGAGATTCTGTCCTTAATTTGTTGATTGCTTGAATGAAATTAGTCTGTTTTATGAGATACATTTTTTATGAAGAATTATCTGTTGTGAAGATTTGTAAATTATTATTTTTTAGAGATTTCTGTTTGCATTTAAGGGATTTTAGTAGCAGTTTATAAAGATCTGAAAGTACATTTGATGTTATGCTTTATTAGACAAAAGCTTTTGAAATCAAGCTGAAAATGTTTTTGATGGGATGCCAACTGTGGAACATTCAAATGTTTCCAAAACCTTAAGGACACCTAGCTGGTCCTCATGATAAATTAGACTTTCAGAGCATCTTAAAGCATTTAGCAAGCATCATTTAATCAACTATGAATAATTTCCTTCGAAATTTCTACACAGGTCATTTGGAGAATCCGTAAAATTCATTAAGTTTACTGACAATGTAACTTTAAGCAACATCATCTTCTGCATCATCTTTTAACATCTGTTGTCCATGCTGGCATGGGTTGGACAGTTTGACCAAAGCTGGCACGCTGGGAGCTGTACCAGACCTCAATCTGATTTGGCAAGGTTTCTACGACTGGATTCTCTTCCTAACACCAACCACTTTAGAGAGTGTACTGGGCGCTCTTATGTTGTTTGTTTGTTCCTTCTTGAGCCATGCCTGGCTCATAAGGGCTGGTTTCCCAGTTTCCTTGGTGTGTAGGTTCCCCAACTGGATGGGACGCCGGTCCGTCACAGGTGAGCTGCAAGATGCAGGAGGAAAGAATGAGAGAATGTTGTGGCAAAAGAGTCAGCAGAAGTTCACCATTACCTTCTGCCAGAGCCGCATGGAGCTCAGGTGTTTTCGCTCATAAACACACACATTGCCCGGTCTGAGATTCGAACCCACGATCCCTCGACTGCGAGTCTGCTGCTCTAACCACTAGGCCATGTGCTCTTATGTGGTACTCTATGGATGCTTTTATGTGGCACTGCACAAACACTTTTACATGGCACTGCACAGAAGATGCATAGGATCCATAAAAACCTGAAGAAACTCAGAAAATTTATTCATTTCTGATATTGATGACAAAATTGAAGTGTTTATTGTCTTTGCATTCATGTTATGAATGCTCACGTCTTGTTTTTTGCAGAAATGTTTAAATGATTTACCATAATTGTTCAATTGAATTGCTACTTGCCTCATTACTCTCACCATAACGGTGAACCCTTTATCTGAAGAATAAATATCATTAATAATTTCTTCAAAGGCAAAATGTCTAGGCTTTGCTCAATTTACAAGACGAAGTGCAGGGTTTATCACATGATTGTTTCATTGCCAAAATAGATTTTTTTACTATTTTACTTGTTTCAGTCATTTGACTGTGGCCATGCTGGAGCACCGCCTTTAGTCGAGCAAATCAACCACAGGACTTGATCTTTGTAAGCCTAGTACTTATTCTATTGGTGTCTTTTGCGGAACCGCTAAGTTTCAGGGATGTAAACACACCAGCATCAGTTGTCAAGTGATGTTGGGAGGACAAATACAGACACACAAACATATACACACAAATACACACACACACACACCACACACACACACACACACACACACACATATATATATACATATATATATACATATATACGACAGGCATCTTTCAGTTCCCATCTACCAAATCCACTCACAAGGCTTTGGTCGGCCCGAGGCTATAGTAGAAGACACTTGCCTAAGGTGCCATGCAGTGGGACTGAACCTGGAACCATGAGGTTGGTAAGCAAGCTACTTATCACACAGCCACTCCTATGCCTAAAATTAAATGCAATACTAAACATCAGTTATGGGGAAAATCATTTACAATGAGTCATAAACAGATGTGGCTACAAAGCTGTAGTGTGATCAGTTGTCTTTTTTTTAGTATTTTATCTTGATTTCTTGTGTGTGTTGTTTATTATCACTTTAATGGGAATAACAATAATAATAATAATAATAATGATAATAATAATAATAATAATAATAATAATAATAATAATAATAATAATAATAATAATAATAATAATAATAATAATAATAATAATAATAATAATAATAATAATAAGACCGAACCATCAAGGCCAATAAACCAGATATTGTTGTGAAAGACCAAAACAATAAAGTTTGCTTATTGATCGACATGAGCATCCCCTGTGATCATAATATCTCAGCGAAAGAGTTTGACAAGCTCAGAAAATATAAAGACCTACTCATTGAAATTGAGAAAATGTGGCATCTCAAGGCGGTTACAATACCAGTGATCGTAGGAGCACTAGGAATGATCAAGAAGGGAACCGAAAATTATATGAGAATGATCCCTGGCTTACCATCCCTGCAAGAAGTGCAAAAGATTGTCTTAACTGGTACATCACACGTATTGAGAAGAGCATTGTCGATGTGAGAACTGTTGCTGCTCATGTATTTTAATTTAACTTTAAAAAAAAAAATTAACGAACTACTGAGTTTGGTTTAATGGCCTACCAATGTATACTATGAGTTTCTTTGCCCTAGGAGTCGGGAAGACACTCGGCAAGAAATGGAAGCAAATTTGAAAGAAGAAAAAAAAAAAGTAATAATAATAATAATGATGATGATGATGATGATGATATTGAAATTATTATATACAGTGCTCAGGTGCACCACAACTTGTCAAAAGTGGGTATAAAGCATATGCAGTAATGTACAAATGTCTGGGAAGTGAACAGTGTATGAGTCAGATACATGCTTGCGTGTGTATGGAGAGGAGAAAATCAGGTGTAGTGTTGGCGAATCTCAGGAAGCATGGAAGTTTTGAAGGATGCAGTGCTCCTACAACTTACAACTGAAGCCGGTAGTTTGTTCCATACTTCAGCAACTCTCAGAGTGAAAAAATGTTTCCAAAAGTCATGCGTGTGTATGGAGAAGAGAAAATCAGGTGTAGTGTTGGCGAATCTCAGGAAGCATGGAAGTTTTGAAGGATGCAGTGCTCTGACAACTAACAACTGATGCTGGCAGTTTGTTCCATACTTCAGCAACTTTTAGAGTGAAAAAATGTCTCCAAAAGTCATGCGTGTGTATGGAGGAGAGAAAATCAGGTGTAGTGTTGGCAAATCTCAGGAAGCATGGAAGTTTTGAAGGATGCAGTGCTCCGACAACTAACAACTGATGCCGGCTGTTTGTTCCATGCTTCAGCAACTCTTAGCGTGAAAAAATGTTTCCGAAAGTCATGGGAGCTGTGCTGTTTGCTGACTTTGTAAACATGTCCACGGGTGTTAGACAGGTGGAGTTTGAAAAGGTGCTCAGAGTTATTGTTAGTGAGTTATTGGTAGAGAATATGTTTATGCTGCTCCTGGTATATTGGGAACATGGTACAATAGGGTTAATAGTACTTCCATCAACATCCACATGTGACGTGGTGTTTTCATAATGAAGAGTGTTATATCTAATTACAGGAGCAGCTCTGTTGATGAGATCAGTGCTGTACACAGAGCTCTTAGAATCCCCATATATATTACTGGTATTGATGGAAAAACTGAAAATCCTCTCACAGAAAATAAAAATGTTTATTGTGTTTTTGTTGACGTTATGAATGCTCATACATCTTGATTTTTTTGTGTTGTCACAATATTATTTATAAATGATGTTTTTCTATCGTCCTGCTTAAAAACACTGACATTAAAATAATTTTGTTTTATCTTATAAAGTAGTTTACTATTTATAAATCATTATTTTTCAATTGCCTTTTTCAAACTATCGATATTAATAATTGTTTAAACATTTCCTAAAATGCTTCCATTTATTTCTATTTCGCTGCTGTATTTCTGTGATTGGTAAACAAAAATACACAGGAATAAGTACCAAGACTCCTCCTTTTTCCTGAAGAAGATCATTTATTGCTGTTATTCATTCATAAAATTTTACATTTTGTGAATTATTGCTATAAATAAAGCATGTAATTCCTAAAGCTGTCCCATTCAAACGTTTCAGAAGTTACTGATTGTCTAAATAGATTTCTATAAGAATGCTTTGAAGAATGTTTTTTTCTCTTTCTTCATAAAATAAACACTGTGTCTATTCTGTAGTACAGAATATATCTATAGATAATTCTTATTTTTTTTAGCCCAAACTGTATTTACTGTATTTATAGAGAGATGTAAATACCATGTCTTTTTTATATACAATATTTTCATGAACAGAAGAAGAGGAAGATATTTTATATAAACAAACTGTTTACACACAGTGTTGGCTAAAATCTATAGATATATTCTTTGGTATAGCATGACATTAAAACAAAAACACTGTTAATGGACCTAGGATAAAATAATATAAATATAATAAAAAATATAATGCAAATATAATAAAACTATAATGCAAATGTTATAAAAATAAATTGCGTAAATATGATAAAAATATAATGTAAATGTAATAAAAATTTAGATGCAAAAAATATCTTTTTAAAATCTAAAAAATTACAACGGAAGCGAAAAGTCTGCTGCTGAAAATTTTCCACAGGCAAATGTGAAGAATTTTTGGCATGATTAGCGCTAATATGGACACACACTCTCATAAACCACTCACAGCATCTAATTTAAGTCTATCAGATTCACTATAATGTCCCTAGCTACATTCTGAGTTCAAATTCTGCCAAGGTCGACTTTGCCTTTCATCCTTTCGGGGTCGATAAATAAAGTACCAGTTTCGCACTGGGGTCGATGTAATCGACTTAATCCCTTTGTCTGTTCTTGTTTGTCCCTTCTATGTTTAGCCCCTTGTGGGCAATAAAGAAATTTATAATGTCCCTTCATTTTTTTCATGTTCATAAAGTGTGGTTCCAGGGTGATTTGACTGCTATTTCTGTACGTAACAAGACTTCTCAAAATAATTTTCCTCAGATCTACAGAGTTCATGATGCCTGTCATTTCTACACATCACTTTAAAAGCAGCTCCATTTTATTGTCCAACAATATCCTAGCTACGTGCTGTGTATATTTAATGAATATATGTCTTTGTCTCTTTCCAAACTATGAACCAAGAACAAGATAAAAACTTTGTTGTCATTACTTCATGATTTTATTAGTATTCCTTCTTATTTATTCCTTTGTATTCCTTACATATTCTTATATTCCTTATTATATTCACGTTCTTTATATTTATTCTCGTATATTCTTGTATAATTCTTATTATATTCCAGTCGTTCATATCCCCTTTACATTCCTAATTTCCCTTTATATTCCTTTTAAATTCTTTCCTCTTTTATTATATTTATTATGTTTGTATAGTTTCATAGCTGTATTTTTTTCCCCATATCTTCAGCTATTGTCATTTTTTGGCTTTCCGCTGTTACCAGTGCTTCAACTTCAGTGATGTAGCCATCTTGTCAACATAACTCTGGCAGTAACCAACCAACAAAGTTTCCATCTATTATGATTTACACAGAAACTTTTGTTCTAATATTTACCAAAATATATATTGTCTTGCTAGTATAATATAGTTGTTCTTTTTTTGTTCTCTTGTAGTAAGTAGTGTTTGGTAGTCTTGCAGAAGCTAGTATCCCCAAACTAGTACAGCTCACACCCAGTTAGATAATGATTTCATGACATTGGTACAGAACCACAAATTCCAAAATATCCTCCTCGTCATCATCCTCATCACCACCACCACCACTACCATCATCATCATCACCACCACCACCACCATCACCACCACTACCACCACCACCACCACCACCACCACCACCACCACCACTGTAATCGTCATCGCCATTGTCATCATTATCCTCGTCGTCGTCATCATCATCATCATTGTTATCATTATCATTATTGTCCCTATTATTTCCACCATCCTCATCTGATATGATGGGTAAATTGTTGCCATCTTATACTCCTCAAACTGACCTAAAAGTATTAATGAACCACCAACTATGAACCAACTTTATGCAGAGATGCAATGCTAAACTAGTACTCTGCCCTCTTTTTACTACTACTTAGTTAATTTTCAAAACATTTAAGTACAAGTATGTTTGTGTGGTTAAGAAGTTTTCTTCCTATCCATGAAGTACCAGGTTCAGTCCTACTGCATGGTACCTTTATTTTTTATGTTTCAGTCCTTAGACTGTGATGATGCTGGAACATTGCTTTGAAGAACTTTCAGTGGAATGAAATGAACCCAGAACTTATTTTAATTTAAGTCTGGTACTTATTCTATTGGCCTCTTTTTGCTGAACTGCTAGTTTATGGGGATGTAAACAAACCAACACCAGTTGTGTAAATTGGCGGCAGGAGACAAACATAAACACAAAGACACACACACACACATATATATGACGGGCTTCTTTCAGTTTCCATGTACCAAATCCACCCACAAGGCTTTAGTCAACCAAAGGTTGTTGCAGAAAACACATGCCAAAGATGTCACACAGTGGATTTGAACCTGGAACCATGTGGCTTGGAAGTAAACTTCTTATCACACAACAATGCCTGCAGTTGGTTTTCTATTGTAGCTCTGTTCATTATGAAAGGATGTCTGTAAATATGGGATAAATTCAAAATAACAAGGTAGGGTATATAATCTTTGTTGCTTGAAAATATGATCATCTTGGTAATCATCTTTTTAATGTCTTCTTTCTCATGCTGGCTTGGATTAAATGGAATACATTGAGGAAGGCTTTCTAAGGCTGATTGCCCTTCTTGTTGTTAACCTTCACCTGCTAACAAGAAAGGTATTATTTCCTCATGGCCTGACACATTTTCAAAGAAAATTGGAAACAAAAGACTGCTTGCATTATGGTGAAACTTGTTTACAACTATTGCTTGATATGATGCCAAAAAGGTACACACACACACATATACAGCCACACACATGCAATCACAAACACATACATACATGCATGCATACATACATACATACATACATACATACATACATACATACATACATACATACATACATACATACATACATACACACACACACACACACACACACACACACAAGTATACATATACAACAGACCTCTTTCCATTTCCATCTACTAAATCCAATCTCATGGCTTGGTTCAGTTAGGGTTCCAGTAGCAGGCATTTACCCGAAGTCCCACACAGAGGGACAGTGCCTGAAGCCACTTGTTTAGGAAACAAACTTCTTAGCCTCATAGTCAAGCCTGAGATTGTTATGCATTTTAATTTAATAAGTTTTATCAAATATTAACATTCAAGTAACAAATAATAAATTATTTCTCATTCATTCCTTGTGCATAATCACCACAGCTAATGTTATTTTGACTCCCAGTAATTCTTTTAACCCTTATCTTTCTGCCATTTCTTTATATTTTTTAATAACAGTAGAACTTTAAATGTGGCTGAGGTCG
This sequence comes from Octopus sinensis, assembly GCF_006345805.1. Lineage (NCBI taxonomy): Eukaryota > Metazoa > Mollusca > Cephalopoda > Octopoda > Octopodidae > Octopus > Octopus sinensis. The sequence continues at coordinate 62,466,257 of NC_043008.1, forward strand.
ACTTTGCCTTTCATCTTTCCAAAGCCAATAAAATGAGTACCTGTCGTGTACTGGGATCAATTACCTCTACTCCGAAATTGCTGGCCTTGTTCCAAAATTCGAAACCAAGAATAGTAGATTATTTACATTATTTACATTATTCGATGGGTATTTGTTCTCATCTTGTTTATTGTTAACACAACATTTCGGTTGATATACCCCCCAGCAGTCGAATATAAATAATGTACAAAATTCTTCATCTCTTAAATATAGAACTGCAAGAATAGTAGAACTTTCCCAGGCATGTAAATTGTAAATTAACCAGTGATAATTTTATGTTTTCTGTATTAGGTATTAATGATTTTTTTTCGCTAAGTTACGGGGACATAAACACACCAATATCGGTTGTCAAGCGATATTGGGGGGACAAATACAGACACACACACACACACACACACACATATATATATATATATATATATATATATATATATATATATAATATATATACATATATACATACATATATACGACAGGCTTCTTTCAGTTTCCGTCTACCAAATCCACTTGCAAGGCTTTGGTCGGCCCGAGGCTATAGTAGAAGACACTTGCCCAAGGTGCCATGCAGTGGGAATGTACCCAGAACCATGTGGTTGGTAAGCAAGCTACTAACCACACAGCCACTCCTGTGCATACTACGCTGTCATAGTATTTTATTGAGAGATTGTCTTCCAAACAAGCTGTCTTTCAAAATTTCTTGAATGACATTAAATTCTCTAGATATATATATATTGCCAGCAAAGAGCTGTGGATGCACAGTAGATTTTGAAAAAATTAGGATGTATAAACAAGAGGCACATTGATCATCTCGTGTTTATATATTTAACCCAAGGTGTTCCTGCTGAGGATGATTTTACCTAACGAGTATATGTTATTTACTTGCTAAACTAAAATCAGAAACCAATTGGTCCAGGAAACTAGATGGTAAAATGTTCTTATTTTTTCATTTAATTCCTGTCAAATTTTATCGGTAATTTTGTGGTTATGGAACCTAGATGTTGTTTCTAGTGTGTTGAATCCCACAAGTGGATTCCTCATTTGTTTAAAATGTACGCTGTATTTTATGACTATATATATATATATATATAAATATAATATATATATATATATACATATATTATATATATATATATATATATATATATCTATATATATCCATATATATATATATACATATATACATATATATATATATATATATATATATATATATATATATATATACATATATATATAATATATATATATACATATATATATAATATATATATAAGTATGTATATATATGTATATATATATATATACATATATATATATATATATATACATATATTTGAAAACCCACTAGAATGGGAGCAAGCGCTAATCCGAATGATATGATATATATGTAAAAAATGTAATATATAAATAAATATCTACAAATATGAACCATCTGATCTGATTACCTCAATTTTTCTAATATATATACATATATATATATATATATATCATCATCATCGTTTAACGTCCGTTCTCCATGCTAGCATGGGTTATATATATATATATATATATATATATATATATATATATATATATATTGAATGCTATGCGACACACACCTAATTTCTGAAACTACTCTTCAGTTTATGGCGGTTTTCTTGAAATTTTAGTGAGGTATTTCAGTGTAAACATATTCAATGTATAAATTCAATTATTGGTTAGCATTTTGATTGAGATCCTTGTGGCTGTTTTTACTGCATCTTTTCCTTTCGTTGTAAACCCTTCTGAGATTTTTTGTAATGTTACAACTTGAATCAAGTGTCTTCTGACGTAGACACTCACTACACATATTCTAATAGCTTAGTGGTTATAACAAAACATAGCATGTATCTCTGTTATAGTTACTCAAATATCCTTAGTTGTTTCTGAACTTTTGGCATTCAGATGTAACTCATTTATCTATTTACAATTATTTTACTGCATCAATTACGGTCTGACACATGTATACCTGTCTTTTCTCCTGCATACCATTGCAATCAACCAGATTTCTCACGAAAATCTTGCATAGAGTGTTTATTTTGACAAGTGATTGGTTTGCATCTCTCATTCTTATTCACATTTTCTAAATTGGGAACAAGGGATTTTAACCCAGTGCTTTCCATATTCAAAATGGCATGTAGATTGTGAAGAAAATTCCTGCATTGCAAGACACATTTGTTTCTAAGCACAGATAAACTTTTTCCACCAATAAAATATGTAATGGTATTAATATTTGCTGCATATTAATTTCTCCTTTCCTTTAGTCATTTGAAAGACTTTTTTTCTTTTGCTAGCCTTTACTTTCAACTTCTGAATCAATATTTCCATTAATAAAATATTCTTTTCTCATATTCTAGTACAGAACACTGATAAAACTTGGCAGCCAGTGACCCTTAAAGCACATCTTACCTTCTTTAAAAAAAAGGAAAGACATGTACTCTTACTCTCTCTTTTACTCTTTTACTTGTTTCAGTCATTTGACTGTGGCCATGCTGGAGCACCACCTTTAGTCGAGCAAATCGACCCCGGGACTTATTCTTTGTAAGCCCAGTACTTATTCTATCAGTCTCTTTTGCCGAACCGCTAAGTAACGGGGACGTAAACACACCAGCATCGGTTGTCAAGCAATGCTAGGGGGACAAACACAGACACACAAACACACACACATACATATATATATATATACGACAGGCTTCTATCAGTTTCCGTCTACCAAATCCACTCACAAGGCATTGGTCGGCCCGGGGCTATAGCAGAAGACACTTGCCCAAGATGCCACGCAGTGGGACTGAACCCGGAACCATGTGGTTGTTTAGCAAGCTACTTACCACACAGCCGCTCCTGCGCCTTCTTTAAAAAAAGGAAAGACATGTACTCTTACTCTCTCTTTTACTCTTTTACTATTTTACTTGTTTCAGTCATTTGACTGTGGCCATGCTGGAGCACCACCTTTAGTCGAGCAAATTGACCCCAGGACTTATTCTTTGTAAGCCTAGTACTTATTCCATCGGTCTCTTTTGCCGAACTGCTAAGTTATGGAGATGTAAACACACCAACATCGGTTGTCAAGCGATGTTGGTGGGACAAACACAGGCACACACACACACACATACATACACACACACACACCCACATATATATATACACATATACATATATACGACAGGCTTCTTTCAGTTTCCATCTACCAAATCCACTCACAAGGCTTTGGTCAGCCCAAGGCTATAGTAGAAGACACTTGCCCAAGGTGCCATGCAGTGGGACTGAACCTGGAACCATGTGGTTGGTAAGCAAGCTACTTACCACACAGCCACTCCTGCACCTATTTGTGCAGAAAAATAAAGAGAACAATGTCTTAAGTGTCAGCAGCTGGCTCTTTAGGATGTATTCTCTTTCTGATGACCTCCCACACAATTCACAAAACAGCTGGACTAACATACTTCAAAAAAGACCTGGATGTGAAATGCACAGTGTACCCCTCCCCCCACCACTAAGAAAGACTACGCATGAGCATGTTTACCAAACAGTTGAAGACAACAGTAGTGTCAACATAAAGTGCAGATTCCCTTAGATTTGTGACTACTAACTACATCATATTTGCAATCCAAGAACCAGAGATTGTCCAGAAATGCCAAATAAACAAAAATGACACAGATGCTGTACTGTGGGTTTGGCATCCGTGCTAGTGGGGTGCAAAGAGCACCATATGAGTGTGATCATTGACAGAGCGGCTAACCGGCTTCCGTGCCAGTGGCACATAAAAGGCACCATTTGAGTGTGATCATTACCAGCATTGCCTTACTGGCACTTGAGCCCCGTGCTAGTAAGGTGCTAAGAGCACCATCCAAGCATGATCGTTGCCAGAGCGGCTAATTGGCTTCCAGGCCGGTGGCACGTAAAAGGCACCATTCGAGTGTGATTGTTAACAGCATTGCTTTACTGGCACGTGTGCCAGTGGCATGTATAAAAAGATTCGAATGAGGTCGTTGCCAGTACCGCCTGACTGGCCCCCATGCCGGCGTCACGTAAAAGCACCTACTACACTCTCGGAGTGGTTGGCATTAGGAAGGGCATCCAGCTGTAGAAACTCTGCCAAGACTGGAGCCTGGTGCAGCCATCTGGTTAGCCAGCCCTCAGTCAAATTGTCCAATCCATGCTAGCATGGAAAGCGGACGTTAAACGATGATGATAATAATGATGATGTATTTCATAGCAATCTTCTGTTCTTCGATTGCTGATGCTTACCTTCCAAAGCATAATGTGATGTAGCAATCATGAGTCCAAAAGAGGCTGTGCTTCATGCTGATGTTACTGTTCACTTCAAGTCTTCAGTAAACAAACTTATGTAGAGTCCTTTCCTTTTTGGTATGCTAAGTGTTTCACATCCTGGTCTTATTTGTGGTATCTTTCTCAGGAAGGGAGAGCTTCCTGAGGAGCTTGCTGACAGCATATAAGGCATTGTTCTTTTCCCTTTTCCAGGAAGCAACCAAATATATAAATTTTGTTATATTTCTGTGGAAGACACCACACACGTAATTAGCAGGTGCTCAAGAATTTCATAAGGTACTATCCCCAATGCAATATAAAATTGTCACAAAAACAATATACAATGCCAATCAGAAAATGACAGTCGTGGAATAAATCCGAGAATAGAAAATCTGTATAGATAATTCTTTGTTATTGAATATATACACAAACATCAACACAAGGAAGAATAGTCGAACATTGAATTATTGATAACTTGGTGCCTCGGACCAAATGGAATTGGATTTCATAAAATTGACTAAAACCTCCCGGAAATTACTTTAAATTATATGCCATCAGATAAAAGAAGACAATATATAAGTAAGCTTTCTTTTTCCCCCTTACTGTTTTCGGTCTTAGGACTATGGACGATGTAGCTTTGATGTACAAAACGATAGGATAGTACTAAACAATAATTGACATGAATGCCAGTATGTATGTGTGATGTGTGATGTGTGTGTATATATATATATATATATATATATATATGCATATATATATATATATATATATATATATATATTATATATATATATGAATGTATGTATATATGATGTGTGATGTATGTATATGTATGTGTGTATATATATATATATATATATATATATATATATATATATATATATATGCGTGTGTGTGTGTGTGTGTATGTATGTGTGTAGATTTGACATCATAAGACTTTTATAAACTTTCAAGACAACATCAAATAATTTTCTTTTTGGAATATTGGCTCTCCGGGAATATAACATGAAGCTATAATAGAATTTAAATTTGGGTTGAAATTTCTTTTGGATAGAAAAGGGTGAAGGCTGCCCATCTCCAGGATATATGTGGTCGAATCCCAAGTGTAGCATTCCACGATTTTTATTCCAAACATTTTAAAACCCAATACTTATTTTATATATATATACTAGCTTAAAAGTCACCGTATCAGGTGGCTTGCTCCCTCTGATTTCATGTCAGTCTTGGCATGCTTGCTGTGTTCAGGAAGCGAATGACAGGCTGGTTAAATTTGGGATGCCTTTTATACCAAATGAGTCAACGTTTTGCACAGGCAGCATGCTTTTCAAAACAAAGCATTCATGAGCATTACCATGGTCACAAAAAAGTGAGCAAGTTAAAACCCTACATGCAATCCTTGTGTTTTCAAGAGAGAGTGGTCGTGAGGGTCAGTGACAACTTTCAAATATCAAATTACCTAGATATGTAATTAAATCCATATAATCTCAATATCATGTGTGAAACAATCTTTTACAGTGCGATATTTCTTTTATAGCTCAGTACATATATATATATATATAAATTTTTTTTTGTAATGAGATAAAAACCAAGGTTGTGTAGATTTTAAAACATTTATAGATAGAAGGTCTTACGGCTGTTTCCAAGAAATTTATTATATCCCTTCATTGGTGATGATGTGAGAGGATGGTTAAGAAATAATTAATTTAGATAAGATATAAAATAGAGAGTGAGGTGGAGGAAAGAAAAGAAAATAGATGTGAGATATATAGGGATATTGGGTCTCAATGACACCATTACCTCTCACAATCTATATATATATATATAATATATATATATATATATAGTGACGTATTTTTGCCATTTCAATATGGCTAACCCCTAAGGGTGGATGCTACTGTAGTTTTTAGCCCCAGGAGGACACACTCCTCCAGCTGGCCATAGACACACTATCTGTGTCCTGTCAGTATTTGCAAAGGGAAGTCATCCTTCCCGTCTTCAACTTATGATACACACGGACTCGAGTTTCGAGGTATTGACCTCTCGTCAGCGTGTGACAATCATAGTTGTCGCCGAGAATTAGATTTCCTTCACAAATACTTATACTTTTTCCAGCGCCCACTGTCGCTGATATTGAAAAAGTGAAATCAAACAATGATAAATATCAAAGTGAGTTATATACAGTAGCGGTAACACATCGTGACGTATTTTTGCCATTTCAATATGGCTAACCCCTAAGGGTGGATGCTACTGTAGTTTTTAGCCCCAGGAGGACACACTCCTCCAGCTGGCCATAGACACACTATCTGTGTCCTGTCAGTATTTGCAAAGGGAAGTCAATACCTCGAAACTCGAGTCCGTGTGTATCATAAGTTGAAGACGGGAAGGATGACTTCCCTTTGCAAATACTGACAGGACACAGATAGTGTGTCTATGGCCAGCTGGAGGAGTGTGTCCTCCTGGGGCTAAAAACTACAGTAGCATCCACCCTTAGGGGTTAGCCATATTGAAATGGCAAAAATACGTCACGATGTGTTACCGCTACTGTATATAACTCACTTTGATATTTATCATTGTTATATATATATATATATATATATATACAGATACACATATGCACAAACATATATCTACGCACACATATATATATATATGTATGTACTTGTGTGTCTGTGTTTTTGTGTGCTGGTGGCGGTTGTATGCATGCATGGATTTGGATATTTCAATGCGAAAAACCGGAGAAGGGTGCTAAGTATATCTAGTCGAGATTATTTATTCATTTGAAACTAGTGTTTCACTTTGACTACTGACAGATGCTTTGTAAGTGTAATCCCTCTGGCTATAACAAGTCATTGTACATCTACATATATATATATATATATAGATATATATATATATATATAATACATACATACATACATACATATATATATATATATATGTGTATATACATATATATATATATATATATATATATATATATATATACATATATACATATATATACATATATATATATATAATATATATATACATACACATATATATATGCATATATATACATATATACATACATATATATATATATATATATATATATATATATACATATATATATATATACATATATATATACACACATGTGTGTATGCATATCTAAATATATATATGCATGATGCATGCAATTGATCAATGTATTTAAGTAAGTATGCATCTTCTCTTCAGCTCTGTTGTGTCTCAGAAGTATAAAAGCGTATATGTTATATGTTTCCATATATGTTTTCAACATAAATGATCAGTTCTTATTTCCTTTTTTTGTTTGTTATGTTTTCCTCAAAAGTTCATGTTACATTTCATACGAACATGTGATTGCTAGGAGTTATTGTCTACCGAGATATTTATATTTTCTCTCTCCTTAGTTTGTGAAATAAACTATTTAAATCAATATAACACATATATATGTTGTTTCACCCACACAGAACAAATGTCATCCTTGCAGAAGCATTGTTGTGTATCATGATGTTTTTATCTTTTTTTCAATATATATATACCGTACAAGACATGCATACAAGCATACATGCATGCATGCATGCATAATATATCTATATATAATTACACACATACACAAACGTATATATGTAATATACATACACACAGATAGATAGATAGATAGATAGACAGACAGACAGATAGATAAACTGACAGACAGGCAGACAGACAGGAAGGCAGACAGACAAACAGACAGATAGACAGATAGACAAACAGACAGACACACAGATAGATAGATAGATAGATAGATAGATAGATAGATAGATGGATAGATAGATAGATAGATAGATAGGCAAATAGATTGTGACATACATATATTTTTTCAGTCTATTCTTTGCAGCTTCTCAATTGAACGAAGTTTTCTAGATCTTACTCATATCTGATGAAGATATTCCAGCAGTACCTTCTTATCTTTATTTTTCTTTTAATCTGACACAAGTACAGCCAGGTGGTTAAGATATGTGTTTCGCATTCATGTTGCTACAACTGCTACAAGCTTCATCTGATTGCATATATGTATATATATATATATATATACTAACAATATAGGATGAAGTCCCTTTCCCTACAGAAAAGGATTCCATCAAAAAGCGTGGCAGTATATTAAAAAAAAAACCTTTACGGTTGAAGTATAAACATCTTATAATTAAGTGCTAAAGAAGGTTATTCTAAAGCCAATACACTGATTTATCCACTTATAATCCACTTGTTACAGGAAAATTGAACTGAAAGCGGGCAACTAACCTTTAGAAAATTTAAATTTCATTATCTCTATATTGAATCAATTTCGGAATTAATTCTTATAAAGGATATATTCTTCTTCAGTAGAGCTTACGAGGGAACATAAATAAAATACTCACATGTGATCATATATATATATGAGCAGTATTAGTATCCAGAAGACCCAAGTTAAGGCAACTGTAACATCCTACATATATTTTTATTTTTATTCTCTTATTTCCTTCTGTACTTCCAATGGCCATCCTTTTCCAATATAACTCCTTATATTGAACTCTACTATTTCCTTCTAGTTAACTCTCTCATATCGTCTCTGATGAAGGGGTATCCATAATATCTCTGAAACAGCTGTAAGACTACCTTTCTCTTTTTAAATGTCCTGTAAATTCCATCCACCCTTGGCTCTGTTGTCTCATTTAATTTAACACACACACATACACATGCACACGTATGTATACACACACACACACACACACTCACACACACACACCCTCACACACTCACACACTCACAAACTCACACACACTCTCACACACACACATACATAAAATAAGTATAAAGCTGAAAGGAAGAATGAATGTATAGTGACAAAAAAACAAAAACCATACCCAAATATAACAATGGAAGATGGACAATGATGACAACAACGATGATGATGATGGTGATGATGAATATATATATATGTGTGTATACATATGTGTATGCAAATATGTATATATGTATGTATACAGAATAGGTTTCTTTCAGTTTCTGTCTGCTAAATTCATTCACAAGGCCTTGGTCACCTCAGGGCTATAGTAGAAAACACTTGCCCAAGATGCCATACAGTGGGACTGAACCAAGAAGCATGTGACTGAAAAGAAGCTTCTTACCATACACTAGTTAACTCTCTCATATCGTCTCTGATAAAGGGATATCCCTAATATCCCAGAAACAGCTGTTAAGACCACACATACGAAATAGTTACTCTGATATAAAAATCAGATATGCAGGAAATGGCATTGAACATTAAGGGGATCACACATTAACCTCACATATTATAGAAAATGCCACCCTACTCTCTACTGTAACCCCATTCAATGGAAAGCATTTAGTTTTTAGGTTGCATAGTAACCTCTGTTGGGTTAGTGTCATGGAAAATGCACCCAGTGTACTCTGTAAAGTAGTTGACATTAGGAAGGGCATCCAGCCATGGAAACCATGTCAAAACAGACATTCGTTTGATCTTTGACCTGCAGTTGAATGCAAAACAACAATATATAATAGGCTGAGATGTGGCTATATGGTAAGAAGCTTGCTTCCTAATGACATGGTTCCAGTTTCATTGCATGGCATCTTGGGCACGTGTCTTCTACTATAGCTTCGAGCCGACCAAAGCCTTGTGAGTGGATTTGTTTGATGGAAACCGAAACAAGTCATCATGTGTGTGTGTGTGTGTGTGTCTTTGTATCTTTGATTGTCCCCACCAAATCGCTTAACAACTGGTGTTGGTGTGTTTACGTTTCTGTAACTTAGCTCCTGTCAAAAATTCCAGTTGATGTCAGCATGAATCATGGACATTAACTTTTTGATGTCATTGACAATGGTGACAACGATTGCTATGACAGTTCAGGTGACAGCAGCAGCAGCAGCAGCAGCAGCAGCAGAAGTGGTGGCGACAGTGACATCAGCAACAACAGCCATCCAAGAATTTGGACATGGAGATCTCCATTTCCAGTGACTTCGAGGGCCACCTCCCAGTGGTGTCGGGCATCAACGAAGAGTTCTCGACTACAACAAGACGACCAAAGTTTTTTTTTTTCCAAGGTCTAGGGTCTCCCGCCCCTAAGCTCTAGACCGTCACCTAATCACCCTTACCCGTCTTGTTGCTTAACAACAACAACAACAACAACAACAACAGCAGCAGCAGCAGCAGCAGCAGCAACAACAATGACGATGATTATGAAGACTGGATGAATGAGTGAATGAATAAAAGAAAGTAGGGGGTAGAATATTTCCATTAAAGAAGTATCAGAAAAAATATTATTACACTAAGTGGGGGCCACAATAAGTTGTTCATATTTGATATCTCATAAGAAAATCATAAATTAAAGCAGATATTAAGTGTATTTTGAGTAAATGAGATAAGCACTATACTCTAGAAAGTAGTTAAATAAACCTGTGTTGGAACTGTAAATATTATATGCACAAAGCCACAAATGTCAGTAGGACAGATTTAATTCTTGAAAATAATTCTTAAAGAAAATTGTGGATTATTGATTTGATATATCCTAGATAGATGAAGGGAAAGAAAGCATTTGAGTAAAATAGTTATTGAAACCAAAAATAAAAGAAAAATTATATGTAGTTTGTGCTTGAAATGTATTAAATATAAAAATGATATATGATACAAAGTAAAACGAATCTGATTGGTCGACTGGGCAGAGAAAGGGTTATGAGAAAAACTAATGTTTGACAAAATGTATCCAGTAGTTGCAGGAAACCTGATCTGTGTTAAAGAAAAGAAAAGAAAAGCAAAACATTGGGGAAAGTACCAATCTTCTTTGTTGTTGTCATCATCATCTTCATAGAACTTTTCTGTGCTTGCATCAGTTGAATTAAATCTGTTGAGGCAGCAGAATATCTAAAGTGTGAGATCTTGGTAGAGAGAGGACTGCTTCAGTACATGGCTTTTATTCATTTAGCCCTTTAGCATTCAAACCAGCCATATCCAACCAAAATGTTCTTCCTGTTTTATGTTCAAACTAGTATTATAACCCGATTTCATTCAGGTCTACTCGATGAGGAATTTAAAAAAAAAAACGAAAATTATATTAAAAATTTAAAAGAAAATGAGGGCAAAAAGCACTTGTTTTTTCACAATGAAAAATCGTTTCCTAGTAGCTGGAATTAAAAACAAGTGAATTAAATACATACTTACAGCACTCAAAAACACACCTCAAGCTTGGCGATAATAACAATAATTTTATTAGTTTCAGCCATTTGACTGTGGCCATGCTGAAGCACTGCCTTTAGTCAAGCAAATCGACCCCAGAACTTATTCTTTGTAAGCCAAGTACTTATCCTATCAGTCTCTCTTGCTGAACCGCTAAGTGACGGGGACATAAACACACCAGCATCGGTTGTCAAGCGACGTTGTTGGGGACAAACACAGACATACAAAAATATACATACATACATACATATATATATATATATATATAATATATATATATATATATATATATATATATATATATATATATATATGTATATATATATATATATGACGGGCTTCTTTCAGTTTCCGTCTGCCAAATCCACTCACAAGGCTTTGGTTGGCCCGATGCTATAGTAGAAGACACTTGCTCAAGGCGCCATGCAGTGGGACTGAACTCGGAACCATGTGGTTGGGAAGCAAGCTACTTATCACACACCCAATCCTGCGAATAATAATGATGATGATAGCAATGATGATGATAGTGATGATGATGATGATAAATTAGATTATTTTATAGTGAGAGAAAATTGCTTTCTTCTTGAAGATACAATCACTTGGAAGAATGGCTTTAACACTGCAATATATAAGAAGATAGTTTATAAAATTCCCATGAATGTACTAGCCTGAAATTAAACTTTCATAATGCTTAAAGGATGACTGGTAGCTGAGATGTGCAGTTGGTGAGGTGAAATTGCCATTTGAAGAATATTGTGCAGAGAAACCGAAATAAAGAAAAAAAATAATTCATGAATAAAATAGTAATATTTTGGCAAGCATGGTTGAGAGGAAGAGAAGAAGAAAAGCAAAATAAGATTCTGCAACATGATTTCTAGTCATTTCGGTGAAATGGATGTTGAATGAAAAAATTAAATAAGTATGACATTTGGATATCGTTTGAAACTATTTAGGAAGAAAGGTTACAGGATAATATGGACAATCTATGGCATTTACATATCATTGTGAACTATTTCTGTAAAATGAATTCACAAGAAAGCAGATTTAATGTAGTGTTTAGTTAGACACTACTGCGTAACATTTCTTGAATATTTCTCAAGAAAATATTTATTACACCAACTGTACTGTATAGAGCAAGTCACTCTATGAAATTACAAGCTAAAGGTGGGTAACAAGTCTATTATTAGGTATTATTTTCCAGCAAGACAGATTCTTTTTATTGTCTCCAGTGTCAGAAAAAGAAAGAGAGAGAGAGAGAGAAAGAAAAGGAGAGATTTAACAAGATTCTTTTCCATTGGTATCTGAGAGAAATAATATGTTTATGGTCAATAACTACTTCTCATCTACATAAATGCCCTTTATTGAAAACGTGATGTTATCCATGACGGAAACATTTTTCTTGTATATTTCCTTTACGAACCCAGATATTTCTATAATTGCTGCCTGTTTCTATAGAACAGAACAAAAGACAGAGACTAAAAAGGGACACAGAAGAATAGGAAATAATTGTCATAACAGTGATTAATTTCCTAAATATGATCATAAGTGTAACACTCATTATAATTCTCATCACTTAATATCTCTTTGCCTGTAATTCTAAACACAGTTCTGACCTTGGTTTGCTTGTTTTTCCATTCTAGATGCCTCACACCAGAATTTCCTAGGTACAACTTTCAACATCAAAGCAAAATGAAAAGTCTAATAACTTGACAATGATTATAATTAAGACTGTATATTGTAGACAAAACAGAAATCATTGAAGACAATTCTTTCTAAATTAATCAAGAATAAAAAATAACTTAATAATTATAGTTCCAGTGCAATGTGAACTGAGTGTAATCTGGGAATCTAAAGAATCCAAACTGTCAGCATCAAAAACAAAAAACAAGAATGTAAAAAATTAATACAAAGGATTAATATAAAGTTGCAAGGATGAAATGAGAAAAAAGTATCTAATGGTTTTCACAGTGACATTATAATTCCATATATACACAATACTCCTTTTCTTTTGTTTTTCAAGCACCGACTACACTCTCGGAGTTGTTGACATTAGGAAGGGCATCCAGCTGTAGAAACTGCCAGATCAGATTGGAGTCTGGTGCAGCCATCTGGTTCGCCAGCAATCAGTCAAATCATCCAACCCATGCTAGCATGGAAAGTGGACGTTAAAGGATGATGATGAAGATGATGAAACTCTGCTTTTCTTCCAAGAGCAAGAATTGTCCAAGATTTTGAATACTTTTTATTTCTCCTCTACAGGGTAAAACTAATAATTA
>NC_043008.1:62485074-62505074 GCF_006345805.1 Octopus sinensis
GGCATACAAACACACAACATGCACACACACACGCATACACACATACACACACACATGTACACATATACACACACACACACACTCAAATAAATACAGTGGGCTTTTTCAGTTCCTGTCTACCAAACCTACTGACAAGGCTTTGGTTAGTTCAGGGCTATAGCAGAAGATACTTAACCAAGGTGCCATGCGGTGGAACTAAACTCATGTGTTAATAAAAAAAGAATTTTTTAATGATACTGCTATTAAAGGTTACATCATAACATGAGGATCATATTCTGATGATTAGAAAATGAAGCAGATTTTTTGGGACATACCAAAAATCTTTCCATTCAGTGTTTTCTTAAAGTGTATTCTTAGAAAGGCCGGGGTTCTCTGGAAGATTTGAGTTCCAAGAGATTAAGAACATTTTATAAGAATTTATTTTATAAAATATTTCCAGCCTTATCACCCCTTGCAGTCATTGTAGAAAAATATAGATTACCTTAATCTCATTGGTAAGGGACCTGTGAAGCTCAGGGCACAGCCTCTTCCTAAAGATTATTTGATAAAAATAAAGAATAAAAGATTATACCTGTATAACAAAAATGGTGAATATAGAGCTTCTCAATGTAGATTCTGTGAAAAATTTTCTGGAGTTCTACAAGATACTGTATTATTTAATGAAATCTAATAAAAAAAAATTATCAAAAAAATTATATTTACCATTTTCAGAATAATGCTATATATCTTACCAACTCAATAAATTCTCTCCATAAAACAATGTTCGTTTCATTTAATATTTTATTTAAATTAGGGCGGCAGAAATTGCCTCTAAAATTTATATTTGTGTCTTTAGTCTTTCTTTTAGTCTTTTACTTGTTTCAGTCATTTGACTGCGGCCATGCTGGAGCACCGCCTTTAGTCGAGCAAATCGACCCCGGGACTTATTCTTTGTAAGCCCAGTACTCATTCTATCGGTTTCTTTTGCCGAACCGCTAAGTGATGGGGACGTAAACACACCAGCATCGGTTGTCAAGCAATGCTAGGGGGACAAACACAGACACACAAACACACACACACATACATATATATATATATATATATATATACATATATACGACAGGCTCCTTTCAGTTTCCGTCTACCAAATCCACTCACAAGGCATTGGTCAGCCCGGGGCTATAGCAGAAGACACTTGCCCAAGATGCCATGCAGTGGGACTGAACCCGGAACCATGTGGTTGGTTAGCAAGCTACTTACCACACAGCCACTCCTGCGCCTATGTGTTCTGTGATTTTTTGTGGAAGCCATACAAGGGGAGCTGTAAAGTTCCTGGCTTTGGGTAAAAGAAAATACAGGATCAATTAATTATGATTTTATTCAACATATTCCCCTCTCAGATTCACACACTTATTGCAGTATTGCTTCAGTTTTTCTAAACTCTGAAAAAGAATGTTGGACCTCCAACCAAGCCTTTCACGATACCATTATAGCCAGGAACTTTTCAGCACCCCCTCGTACAAGAGATCAGCAACAAAATAAGTTTGGAATCTGAGGTTTATAGATTTCTTATTACATTTTCATCTGGATAGGTATAATTATTACTGCAGTGGTTGTGTTTATCCTAATTAGTTTGATGGATGGTATTTTCACTTAAAAATTTTGCTTCTACAGTTGACTACTGAAACAGATTTGTTTGGTTTTATACTCATTCTTGCAAGATTCTATCTTAAATGTTATATTTTTTGTTCTTTATTTTTGGGTAAATAATTCTCCTGAATGGGTTGCATTTTCAATGGCTTGTAAAAGAACCCCACATGTTTCCTTTATGATATGCCATGAAAGCGTTTGAACAATAGAAAAATCACTGAAATGTGGTTATAAAAGAATATGAAATATGATGTAAAGGGAAAAGCAAGATAGAAAGAGGAAGAGAGTGGATTATGAAATAAAATATGAAATTGGTATTGCATGATATAATTGCAGATGGGAAAGGATGGATTCAAGCATGATGAACAAGAATTATTTTGACTAGGTTTAAAATGTTGATAGATGAAGGAATAACGAATTTATGTGGTTTAGTACCAGTATTTTATAAGATTGTATATAACAGCATATCAGTGTAGAATACACAAACACAAAGATACATACTAATATAAATTATATATAATATAATATGAATATAATAAAATATATAAATTATAGGATGCATAACCACATGCATAAATAAACAAATGCAAATTTCTAAAGCAATATTTAGGGAAATGGTTATATGGTTATAGTCGATTAAATCAACACCAACATTGGGCTGGCACTTATTTTATCAAGCCTCCTAGGATGAAAGAAAAAGTAGAACTTAGCAGGCTTTAAACCCAGCACATAAAGGAATGTTACTAAATACTGCAAAACATTTTTTTTAATGTCCTATTGATTTTTACTATCCATTGCTTTGCACATAAAAAAATCTAATGCATAGAATATAGCACCATTTTTTTTTTCGAAATAAGAAAACGTGGTTCTTGCACAAAGTGATTTTAGTTTGTGATAGGGATGTGTTTCAAACAGATTATTGAGGCAAACCTGTTAAAGAGAGCCTGGCATGTTTACTCAAACCATAATAAATCCAGCTGCACTGACAAGGTCAAACATATGATCAGCAGATGGATTATCTGGAAATTGAAGATGAATTTATGGTTTTGCATTCGTTAGACACATTAAAAATTATAATTTAAGGTTTGTGAGTGAAAGGAGGGGGGGCGAGAGGGAGAGAGAGAAGAATGAGGAGAAGAAGAAGAAGAGAAGAAGAAGAAGAAGAAGAAGAAGAAGAAAAAGAAGAAGAAGGAGAAGGGAGAGTGTGATAGTAGTCTTTCCTAAATATATATGTATGTATATTTAGATGACAACAACGATGATGATGGTGGTGGTGGTGCTGCTGATGATGATGATGATGATTAAGGCTATCTACTCACAAGTTTTGTCAGGCATGAGAATATGGGAACGGAAAGAGAGAAACAGACTAGGTTTGAGAGGAGTCTTGAGAGAGTCATTGAGAGAAGAAGAAGAAGAAGAAGAAGAGGAGGTGGTGGTGGTGGGGGGGATGTGGGGATACACTTTATGGGTAAATATGGAAGAGAGTGTTAAGGAAGAAGAGAAACAATGCGGAGAGGTCGATGAGAGAAAATTGGGTAGAAAATAAGTATGGTGAGAGCAGTGAGGGCAAGCAATGCTACAGGATACCATAGAGATAGGGGAAAGGGAAGAGTAGCATGTGCATGGTGCAGAAGTATCCCTGATGGAGAAGCAGTGGAGATATGCCAAATGGGGATACAGTTGAGAGAGGTTAGATAGAGAGAGTTAAGGAGAAAATTTCAATTTCCTTCCAACTAGTTCCTCGACCTCGATGACTGAATCCAATCTTTGCATGAAACAGATAGGTACAAAGATGGCAAAGAAAGATGACTGAGAATTATGGATGCTGTTGTCACTGCATCATCATCATCATCATTGTTCGACTGTGGTTGAGACAATGGAATTTACCATGCTACGCCAGACTCCACGGTCCATCATGGCATTACAGAGGTCCTGTTGCTGGATGCCTGTATCCCTGGAGATTACACCAGGGTAGGAGAGTGTGCGCCTTCTGGTATTGCGAGTAGATGGCTTCCAGAGGAGAAGAGTAGAAATTACCTCTTTTTCAGCTCTACAACAATGTCCAGCAAACTGGACTCTCTTACCCTTCATAAGAGATGACACAGGTGGTAGTTTCCCATATATTTGCATTTTGGTTGGATGATGCTTATGTGTTCTTTAGATTTTGATCTTTAAATTTTCGTTCTCTTTTGACTTTAAAAATGTCACTTCCAGTAGTGATGGAGCAACACTAGTTGAAGGAGCTCTCGGTTTCAATTCTGCACATTTTTATCTTAACCCCAACCATTTTGAGGATTGTCATTTAGCTGATCTTTGTAATGGTGGAAAGGTCATTCACATGATATTTCCCTGGTCGTCAATTCACTGAAGAGGAAGGGATAAGAAAATCAATATAGCAAACAGATAAAACATTTATCAGTTTTTAAAATAAAGCATTGAAGAATTGAACAACGAAGTTAACCGCAATGATATTAAAAACTCAGTTACGTAGAACATTCAGAAAGGGCAAGACAATATTCTATACAAGCTGTTTTGAGAGAAGAAATTCTCCTTACGGGCAATATGGGTGTAAACACACCACTACACCTTTAATGAGATCACTGAACTGTTGGATGCAAGCATTTCTGTGTCATTATGCTTCATCAGCAACATATATTGAGTTGTTATTCATGGCTGCAAGGAAATGGCCATTCGTATTAGGATGACAAATGGTTCGCTTGCTGATGTGTGTAAAGCTTTCTCAATAAATGGGATGTGCCCTAAGCAGCATTGAATGGATCACTGTCATGTACATCTATATTCAACATGTTCATCTACGTTTGAACATGGAATAACAACATGCTGCAGAAGCTGTCGTGAGAGAAGAAATTTTTTCCCTGTAGACAATATGGTTGTAAACACTTTACCAAGCCACGAACAACATTGCACACTCTAAGACTCGTGCATTTCTGCATCATTATTCTCCATCATTGAAGACCAATAATTTTAACAAGACACAGCATTTAATCAAATTCTTTTCCAAATTGTAGCACTCGCCTTCAAGCGATGAAATGTAATGAAATGTTTAATGGGAATTATTGATACATATATGAAGCAATATACAAGCATGAATGATGTTTTATGTATGCTGCACATACATATATAAATTCAAAAGTGCACCAGGGAAAATGCTGCTTTTATCACAGTTTATAATATCTTATTAATTTTTTTGTTTTTGGTTTTGGTTAGGGTGGAGTTATTAACATCAAAATAATTTAACTTAACTCTGAATAACAGGAAATGTTGATCATCGTATACATCATACTTAAATGTTTTCTTAGGCAATTCTTTCTACTTTATTACATCTTATTTTCACATAATTTTTCTTTATGTGAAAGATTAACCTAATATACTTGTAAATATGAAATGATCACAACATGTGAAATCGTATCAGATTTTGCTTTCAGCAAGTATTTCACTCATCCATTGTAATCTTTTCATTTAAAGGAATATATGAATAAATAAATATATATATATATATATATAAAAGTAATAATAACATATCTATACACATTTCTCTACATTTCAATCTTTTGCTAGAAAATTTTCCAAAATAATCATTGCTTTACAGAGGTAATACTGAGAGATCAATTTATTCTGCTGTAATGTTATCTTCTTTTTCATTAGGACTTCACAAAAATAAGATGTTAAAAGCAAATCAAATTAAGGACTGCTTGGTTGGGTTGCATGAACACATGATAGATATGAATTCATGTGATAAACTTTGTTCAGCATAAACAAGCACCCTATTCAATATATTACAAAACAAATGCATTGGATTTTATGTATTTTCTAATCATTAAACAGTTATTCTATTCATTTATTTATCTACTATCTTTCTCTCTACTTTCTTTTAATTTTTTTTTTTTTTTTGTAATTCTTTCCAAGTATTTAGGTAAGATTAAGGAAATTCTTAAAATACTTACAGTTTTGCTTAGATTCTTTTTTTTTTCTCTTTTACTCTGAATTATTCTTTTGTCTATCATATCTTAAGTGTATATCAACACAATGTTTCTGAATGATTCTACTTCAAGAACAATGACTGAAACATCATAAAAATTAGGTTGACATGAGATAAACTATCAATCAATAAAGCTTTATTATATCTTTGAGACAAGCAGCTCAAACATGGCAACGGCTAATCCAATGAACACATATTAACAAGTACAGCTTTTTCTGTGGACATTTTTATTTGGTTATCTTACTTTTCTTAAGTGACAATCTTTGTTTGTGGTTTTTCTATGCATATGTCCATACCGATCAAAATATACACTTGTGTGTGTGTGTGGTGTGTGTGTGTGTGTGTAAATGTGTGCATGTTTATTGCATGTGTGTTTGCTTAAATACGTGACAAAATGAATGTTATATTCTAAGTCATTTGTACTTTCTCATAACTCCACAAATATGTATTGCATGTATTTATATATAAGGTGTGTGTGTGTGTGTGTGTGTATATATATATATATATACATATCTGCTCTACATCTCAGAGTGTGCTTCTCCCCCAGATTTATGTATTTCTACAAACAATATATATATATATATATATGCATATGTATATATATATATGCATATGTATATGTATACATATATATATATATATATATATATATATATATATATATGCATATGTATATATATATATGCATATGTATATGTATACATATATATATATATACATATATATGTATATATGTATGTGTGTGTGTGCGCGCGTGTGTGAAGGCACATAGCTTAGTGGTTAGGGTGTTGCACTCACAATTGTGTGAACATGGGTTCGGTTCCTAGACTGGACATTGCATTGTGTTCAGGAGAAAAGCACATCATTTCACATTAGTCTGCGATTATTTCATTGTCTGCCATGTGGCACGTGGTGCACCTGTACAGGTAATGTCGATTTGGTGAAAGGAGCGAGCTTATGTGTACACAAACATTTGATCTCTATAAACAAATCCCCTGTGTGGTTGTTCGGCAAGAAATTTCCAAACCCTCATACATTGTCTAACAAAAGGAGAGACCATTATTATTATATATATATCAAACATCATCATCATCATCATCATCATCATCATTGTTTAATGTCTATCTTTCATGCATACATGGGTAGGACAAGACAAGAGCCAGCCAGGTAGAAAACTACTCTAGGCTACTGTGTCTGTTTTGGCAGAGATTTTACAGCTGGATGCCCTTCTTAACACCAACCACTCTGCAGAGTGGACTTAGTGCTTTTTACGTGGCACTAGCATAGGTGAAGTTAATTTTGGCAAGATTTTAATAGTTGGAAGCCATTCCAAACATCAACCACATTACAGTGTGCACTGTATGCTTTTAACATGGCACCAGCAGTGGATAACCAAGTAACTCACAAGACAAGGGATTATGTGAGGGGCAGGGCATTTGTGTTAGAGTGTGACAAAGAGACAGAAAGACAGAAGCAGGTGTCTTTCCTCAACAGAGGAAGTATTAGACTAAGTGATCCAGTCTTAAATGATGAATGGTTAGAGTGTAACAGAGAAATAGAGAGGCAGAAATAGGAGTTGTATGATTTCTTAGGGTAGAGTGGGTCGAAAGTGTGTGGTTACATGTGAGTGGGACACAACTCTTCTAGCACTCAGTTTCATAGACAGGTATTCTCTAGGACAGTGCTTTTCAAACTTTTTGCTGGAGCGGAACCCCAAGGAAACATTCCACTGGCTCGAGGAACCCCTGTGCAATAATTTAATTGTCTTATGCACACATATCTGCACAGGAGAATTAAAAATTACTGCCGATTTTAGCAGTTTTGTAACTTCTTGCGGAACCCCTGGACTGTACTGGCAGAACCCTGGTTGAAAACCACTGCTCTAGGACCTCATATCACCAAATATGTGTAATTCCCTTACGGGACTGTTACATTGAGTTGACAGTATACGACCACTATATCGCTCCACCACCGCTTATGTCTCTCTGAGACATTTAGAAATTCAATATTCTAATTTCGGTGATCAATAAATAAATTTTACTGATAATATGATATATTTGCGAAGAGGTTGCAGTCATCTCAGCGAGCGAGACAAGCTACCCTGAACTGACGACGAGCAATAGACTCAGAAACATATGTCTTCAGGTGCTTAGTCCCAGCTGGTGGGGGTGATTGCCTCCTCTTTGCAAATATAAGGACACAAAAAATGTGTCAAGGCCGACAGGAGACGTCGATGTTTCCTAGGGCTAAATGGCAGTGGTGTAATTCCCTTACGGGACTGTCACATTGAGTTTACGGTACACGACCACTGTATATATATATGTGACCGTGTGTGTACCGTTGGCGATTTTTTTTCCTCTGTCTTCCCTTCTCTGGATCTTTCCTTCTCCTATGTTTCCTATGAAGAGCTCCACTCGAAACGTTAAACCCTCCTTCTTTCCTTCTTTCCTGAGCGTCCAATAATACTATATTTGTTCCACGTCCTCGCGTTGTGTTTTTTTGTGCTTTCTTGTTTGGATTAACTTTATATATATATATATATATATATACACACACACATACACACACACGTATATATAGTCCACTCTGCTGAGTGGTTGGTGTTAGGAAGGGCATCCAGCTGTAAAATTCCTGCCTAAACAATTACAGAAGTCTGGTGCAGGCTTCTGCCTAGCCATCTTTTATCAAACAGTTCCATCCATCTCTTTCCAGTATATATTCTGTATTTAACACATACCTTTACAAATGATTTTGTCTTGATGAAAACCATAGTAATAAATATCTATATATATATATATAAAGTATAAAGTAAAAGAGTCAAAAGGAAAAGTAAGAGCAGCTTTTTAATTATCACTACAAATGTTTCGATACATATGGATCCCCGTATATACAGGATTTAAATTTAAATTTAAATTAAATTATGTAACGATTTACCTGTATATAAGAAGATTTATATGTATCTCCTCAGGCGATATTTAATTGCTGTCTCCATAAGTAAATCTAGATTTCCATGGACAACATCCATGGTGCATTTGAAACTATACAGGTTTAGATGTAAGTACATATAAACCTCGGAGAGATAAAAATATCCAAGATGAAACTGATTGAATACCTAACATATAGGCACATACACATGGTTTTTATAATATTGATAATATATATAGATATAAATAGATAGATATAAATGATAATAAGGAGTATGATAAAGTAGAATTTCATAAATGTTAATTTACATTTTGATTAAATACAGCTTAATATTGACCTACATATGATTCCACTATATCAGTTAGTAACTGTTGTAATTGCAACTTCACTATCATACCAGTGTAGTTTCTTCAGGGTCTTCACTTCAATATCCTTTCAGATTGAATTGGTTACAATTTCATCTTAATTTTAGTATTGCATTAGATGAAGTGGTTTTGATTGTTAATTACGGCCTGAATTTTATTTTGCATTCCAAGTATTGGTTTGATAATTATTTATTCGCTTCATAGATTCAGTTATTTCAAAGCATTTCATTTCATGTATATGTTATAGTTGTTTGATTATTTTAAACTTATTTATAGTGTTTAGTGAAGGTACTTGGCTTAGTGGTTAGGGCATTCAGCTCATGATAGTAAGGTTGTGAGTTCAATTCCTGGTGAAGCATTGTGTCCTTGTGCAAGACACTTTATTTTGCATTGCTCCTGTCCACTCAGCTGGCAAAAATGAGCTGTGCCTATATTTCAAAGGGCCAGCCTTGTCCCACTCTGTGTCACACTGAATATCTCTGAGAACTACTTTAAGGGTACATGTGTCTGTGGAATGCTCAGCCACTTGCACGTTAATTTCATGAGCAATCTGTTCCATTGATCATATGAGCTGGGACCTCGTCATCGTAACCAATGGAGTGTGTCTGTATTTATATTGTTTAAAGGTCCTTTTATACATATGAAAGTATCTTAACCTTGTTCTTGCCTAGAATTTATTATATTATTCTCTGATGTAAAAAGTTGGTAAAATTCTTCTATGCATAGAACACATTTATTTGTCCCTGTTCTAATGGTTTAGCAGTACTAATTAATTCCTAATGGATGGTATAGTCCTTATTTCTATCTTTAATAGACCAGATTAACTTACTTAGACTTGTTTGAAATTTTTTTATTTCTATCTCTAAACAAATTTAAATGATTAACCAGTCTTTTTTGGGAATAAGTGAAGTTGCACTGATGTAAAAGTATTCAGTTCCCTCTGATGTAACTTTACATCTAAAAACAACGTTCTTTGTTTTGCATTTATTATTGATAGAACACGAGTTTTGTTCACAACAATTTCAGAGATTATTTCATATACTGCACTCAGATTTCTTATTAATTTGATTGTTTGGAGTAAAACCAAATTCATTTTGCCTAAATTCTTTATCATTATTTACACTTTTATACAATAATGTTATATTACTTCTCTTTCTAACGGAGTCTTTATTTGATTCAACGTTATTCATTTGATTAAACAGGGTTGTTTCCCCTACTGTGATATTTATATTTGATATATGAACAAAGATAACCCATTATTTCTGTCTTCATGTGCGTGTGTGTGTGTGTATGTGTGTGTATGAATTTGTATGTTTACATGTGTTTGCATGGCATCTGGTCCCTGGATGTCATTCCTCCCCTAGTGTTGAAGATAATATCCTCCTCCTCATCATCATCATCATCACCACCACCACAACCACCACCACCACCACCATTATCATCATCATCTCCATCTCCATCTTCCTCCTTGGTGTTGTCATAACTGTAGCCATTGACATCATTGTCTTCCTCTTCCCCCTCCTCCTCTTCTACTTCTTCCTCCTCCTCCACCTCTTCCCCTTCTTCTTCCTCCTTCTCCTCCTCTTCCTCCTCCGCCTCCTCTTCTTCTTCTTCCTCCTTCTCTTCCTCTTCCGCCTCCTCCTCTTCTTCCTTCCCTCCTCCCCCTCTCCTTCCTCCTCCCATTCTCCCCTCTTCTTCTTCCTCCCCCCTCATCCCCATCCCCTTAATCTCCAACCCCCATCTCTGTCATCCCCATCATCTCCATCCCCCATCATCCCCATCCCCATCCCCCTATCTCTATCTTTATGTTCCCTCTTAAAAGAATCTATCTGCATATATGTCCTATAACTTAGCAGTCTGAGCAAGAGTGAGTGACAAAATAAGTACCATTTTTTTTTTTTTTTAAATCACGACCGGAATATAAAAAAAGAAAACAACCAACATTCACAATACTGCTCCAGCATAGCCACAATCTAATGATTGAACTGTGTAAAACAACAAAAGTGTTGTATATGAGGTTTCCTATATTGCATGGCTTCTATCATGATAAGATATTATATTATAGCTAAAACAAATGAGAAATGGTAAACTGCCAGTTTAAGAAAGAATATTCTTTCAGGTTTGGTCAGTGGAGCAATGAATGAAAAATCTGTTTCAGTTAACCTTTCTAGCACGTTCTATATTTTAGTTCAATGATGTTTTATAACATGCTACTGCGATACCGCCATCGTTTCTGCTAAATATAAGAAAAATATTTAATTTACTGTTCCCCAATCCAGTTTCTATTTGCAGTCAGTTTGTGAACAATCAATGGTTTTAGAGTAATCATTTCTATGAATTGTCAGTGAGGTTAGCACCTTACACTGATTAAATTATTAATTCTCAGTTTCCACAGAAAGAAATTTATATTGACAGGAAAGACAAGAAAAAAAAGAATAATAATGATAATAATAATAATAATAATAATAATAATAATAATAATAATAATAGTAAAACATACGAAAAAATAAAAGATAAAATAAAGAAGAGGGAGAAAAAATTTTTGAAAATGTTCTGGTAGGCAGGAGACCTTGTCAGAATTTTCTCTTTTACATGATGTTATTAATGTATACCTGCTTCTATAATGGTTATCTGCAGTTTCAGCATATATGCATGTATGTATGTATGTATGTATGTATGTATGTATGTATGTATGTATGTATGTATGTATGTATGTATGTATGTATGCATGTATGTATGTATATGTATATGTGTATGTATGTATGTATGTATGTATGTACGTACGTACGTACGTACATATGTATGTATGCATGTATGCATGTATGTATGTATGTATGTATATATGGATGTATATATTTGTATGCAATTATATTCATGTGTATATTTATGGAGATTCCATATACACACACATATGTACATGCGCACACAAGGCACAGACATAGCTCGGTGGTTCAGAAGCTGGCTTTGCTGCCATATGGTTTCGTGTTCAATCTCGGGACATGGCATTTTGTGTATCTTCTAGTATGACTCCAAAACAATAAAGATCTTATGAATGAATTTCAGAGACAGAAATTGTGTGGAAGTTTGTTGTGTGATGGTGTGTGTGTGTATATCATCATCATCATCGTTTAACGTCCGTTTTCCATGCTAGCATGGGTATATATATATATATATATATATATATATATATATATATATATATATATAGGGAGAATTCCCGAAAAAAATCAAAAGACGAAGACAGGTGGTGTAGAAAACAAACAGATGTATTAGTATAACGCTCGGGAATTGAAAAAGTCTTTTACGTTTCGAGCCTACACTCTTCCATAGAAAGGAACACAGAAAGAAACAAGGAGAGAAAAAAATATGTGTAGAGGCTACACACATATCCACGAAGACACACATACACACACACACACACACACATACATTGGCTTTTGTTTCCATTAAATGGAGATGAACATCGATGTTCCATGTAATAGTCTTTGATAATTGTTGAGGTATTTCTTAGCATGAAACCGAAGGTAGCCTTAAGACGCAAATAAAGTGTATATCTATCTATTTTCTCCATTCTAGAAAAGATTTTATAAGTGCTACCCACAATTCTCGTCTCCTTGCCCCCAGGCTATATTTTCTTTGACGGTTCGTCCTTGTCTATTGTCCTAAATCACACTCTGTCATTTTGCTTACTCTTGTCTCTAATTTTATGCAAGAAAACTTTTCTTTGTGTGCACCACCAATTGGGAAGCCCTCAGTTTTATCGTTGGTCGATAACTGCTGAAGATTTATAGATCTTCTGTTTGTCTCCCATTAATTTTTACATTCAGTATACATTATGTCATTTGTTTATACATTTTTCATTTCTCTCTGTCTATGTTTCTGTCTGTCTGTTTCTCTCTCTTTCTCTCTCCCTCTCTCTCTCTCCCTCTTCCTCTTTCTCTTTCTCCCTCTCTCTATATATAAATATATCTGTTAAAATGAGATGTCAGTGGTATTTTCACTTTTGAATAATTTAGTTGACAGTTTATTCACTGCACCATGTATATATATATATATTATATATATATATATCTTTTTATAGTATATTATTATTAATGTTAGGAAAACAATATCAAAACTCCTCAGAAATATATACATGTGTCAAAAATAATTGTTGTATTAAAAATATATAAATAAATATGAATATGTATTAAAAATATATAAATAAATATGAATATGTATAAATATATATAATGTATATGACAGCTTAAAAGTTTTGAATCAATTATTTAAAGCATCTTACGATCGTTTCACAGAAGAGTGTCCCTAATGTTTGCTGTCCAGTTTAACAATCATATATATATATATATATATTATATATATATATATATATATATATAAATAAAATAAAATATTATTAGAGACAAAACAACTATTTGCAAAACAAACAAGGAAAGACTTAATCAATACATAAAATTTTAATTAATTTTTAAACAGGACAGCAAACATTAAGGCAAGACACAAACATCTCAAGTCATATGTAATATTATTATAGGAAGAATATCTTCCTATAATAATATTGTATACAACTTGAGATGTTTGCCTTGCCTTTATGTTTGCTATCCTGTTTAACAATTATATATCCGCTGTGTAGGAAATCTGCAATGGCTCCATAACTACCATCTCGGCTATAACCTTGGAGCCCTAATAATCCGTTACAGCACTTACCTAGTGTACCTAATCATTTAGATCACCTGTGAACTAAACCTCCCTACTTTGTATATATATATATATATATATATATATATATGTATATATATAAATCATCATTATCCTCATCACCATCATTTAATGTCTGCTTTCCATGCTGGCATGGGTTGGGCAGTTTGACTGAGGACTGGCGAGTCAGATGGTTGCACTGGGCTTCAATCTGATCTGGCAGAGTTTCTACAGTTTGATGCCCTTCCTAACACCAACCACTCTGAGAGTGTAATGGGTGCTTTTATATGGCACCGGTACTAGAACCAGTCAGGCAGTACTGGCAACGGCCATGCTCAAATATGGTTTTTACGTGCCACCTGCACAGGAGCCAGGCCAGTGGCACTGGCAACAACCTCGCTCAAATGTTGTGTTTTAAGTGCCACCAGCACAAGAGCTAGTAAGGCGACACTGGTAACGATCACACTCGAATGGTACATTTTATGTGCCACCAGCACAGGAGCCAGTCAGCGGCCCTGGCAATGATCATGCTTGGATGGTGCTCTTAGTGCTCCACTTGCACAGATGCCAGTTATGCAGAGTGGTCATCGAATTTGATTTCGATTTGGATTTTTGCCGATACATAATATGTGACAATTAGTTGGTTGTCATAAAATTCAGAACTGATGAGATGTGGGAGCAGACTTCAGCCCCAGCATCTGAAACTCTGAGTTTTATTATGACAACCAACCAATTGTCACATATTTTTATAGATAAATTCCTTTGGTTTACATAATATCGAGGTCTCATTCATTCTTTTGTTGTCATATTATTATTATATTATTATTATTATTATATATATATATACACACACACACATATATATACATATATACACACAGATATATATATATATATATAATATATATATATATATATTATATATATATATATATATGTAAAGTTAATCCAAACAAGAAAACACAAAAAAACAAAACACACAACAATGCGAGGACATGGAACAAATAAAGTATTATTGGACGCTCAGGAAAGAAGGGAAGAAGGAGGGTTTAACGTTTCGAGTGGAGCTCTTCGTCGGAAACATAGGAGAAGGAAAGATCCCGAGAAGGGAAGACAGGGGAAAAAATGGCCAGCGGTACTCACGAGGTCACATATTATATATATATATTCTTCTGTTTTTGACTTGGTTCAGTCATTTGGGTGCCATTTACGTGGTACCATCACCAGTGCTTTTTGCATGGCACCATCACATTCACCAATGCTTGTTATGTGGAACTTTGGTTTTTATGATCTCCTTTCTGTTGTGGTGAGCAGGTTTTCTTGAATACAACAATGAGCCACATAGCTTGGTCCTCTGTCATTTCCTTCGTAAGGTTCAGCATTGTGAGATCAGCCTTTAGTACTTTGTCCAATGTCTTCCTGGCAATATATATATCAATTCAAGGATGTTGGTAGAAGATGCTTGGCCAATATTCTATCCAATGTGTGCAAACTTAAAACCTTGATGGCTACAAAGCAACCTCTTTCACCATACAGTCATTTCTTTTCTGTTCCTATAAAACTTAAACACACACGTGTGTGCACATACACACACAAACACACGAACACACACACACAGCAGATATAATTATTGATTCTCTCATTGATTTCAATCAATCAATGCTACAGTTGTTCAATATGCAGAATTATCTATATTCATTGATCTATAAGTTTACATATATGAACACTGACACCCCACCACACACAAACAAACATGTATACACACATACACACACACACACACACACACACACACATTTAACCATTTTTGTGTGATTTTCTTTTTTATTGTAGAATATTCTTTCAAAGATCCTGAGTAACATCATCATCATCATCGTTTAACATCTGCTTTCCATGCTAGCATGGGCTGGGCGATTTGACTGAGGACTGGTGAACCAGATGGCTGCACCAGGGTCCAATCTTGATCTGGCAGAGTTTCTACAGCTGGATGCCATTCCTAACGCCAACCACTCCAAGAGTGTAGTTAAGGAAAAAATTCAACCCCGGCGGAATTTGAACTCGGACTGTAAAGACGAACCAACTGCTACTAAGCATTTTCCCAGCATGCTAATGATTCCGCCAGCTCACCAACCCATTTTTACCATTTTATACCAGAAACAAATATAATGTCCTAAGACAGGTGTTAATGTTTCATTTCTCTCTGCACATGATTAGCAAATACAGTCATCAAATATTGTATTCTTATTTTGATGACTGATGATGATGCTGTTGTTGTTGTTGTCATTGTTTTTATAGTTATGTTCTTGCTGTTTCTAAGGTCAAAGCTGATTAAGTAGAGCAATGATCAAAGACATCCTAATCAAGATCATGTCATTATTTATTCAGACATAACGTATCCATAATTACAATAACAGGAACAAACTGGCGGAACATTTATACCACTGGACAGAATGTGTTTTGACGTTTCATCCTACGTTCTGTACTCTGAAGTCAAATCCCAGAAAGGTCAAACTTGGCTTTCATCCCTTTGGTGTTAATAAATAATGTACCAGTCCATTAATGGGATGAATTTCTCCCTCTCATTCCCTCCATCTCTGTCTGTCAATTTGTCTGTCTCTCTCTATTGTTCTTACTAGCTTGCTACAATGTACTAGTCATTTAAATATCCAACCAACCTAATAGATTACTCATCATCGAATCTAGCAGAGAATCCACCGTACTATTGCATTACGCAATGTATAATAAATTTTTAAGTGTCATTTGATGAGATTTTGGCTGCTGTGTCTAGCAAATTGCACTGTATTTATTCTTTTACTTGTTTCAGTCGCTCGACTGCGGCCATGTTGGAGCACCACCTTGAAGTGTTTTTAATCAGACAAATCGATGCCGGATTTCTTTTTTTAAAGCCTAGTACTTATTCTATCGGTTTCTTTTGCCGAAATTTAAATTTACGGTGACATAAACACAACAACACCAGTTGTGATGTGGTGATGGGGTGGGGACAAACACAGACTCAAAAACACACACACGTGCATATACACACGCATGCACACACACACATATAGATATATAGTCCAACCCACGCTAGCATAGACAACAAACTTTAATGATGATGATGATGTTATATATATATATATATATATATATATATATGTTGCCTACTGCTGATCCAAAAGTGGTGCTATCCTTATAAAAGTGCCACCCAGTGCAGACTGCCCCCTCTTCCCTGTTCTAGTTACCATAGTGTCACCCCTACCATTACCGGCACCTCTAAGAGAAACTGTGTTTTACATTTGCTTTTCCTTCCTGATATAGGTTATATATTTCACCTTTTTTTTTAATGGAAGTTTTTGCAGGTTTCCCTCCAGCTTCCATCCCTTTTAGTTCCATTTTAAAATATGAAGTGATGTAGTGAACCAATTCCTAAACCTGGATGCAAACTGCAAGATTTGTTAAAAATGACCTTTAGGGACATTTGATTATTCTTATTTCTTATTTCTTTATAACCCACAAGGGGCTAAACCTAGAGGGGACAAACAAGGACAGACAAAGGGATTAAGTCGATTACATTGACCCCAGTGTGTAACTGGTACTTAATTTATCGACCCCGAAAGGATGAAAGGCGAAGTCGACCTCGGTGGAATTTGAACTCTGAACGTAATTGTAGACAAAGTACCACTAAGCATTTCGCCCGGTGTGCTAACGTTTCTGCCAGTTCACCGCCTTGATTAATCTTTGATTATTCTTTTGACTCTTGTTTAGCCATCAAGTCAGCTCTGACTCTGATTGAATAAATTTTTAACCAAAGATATTCCATCCATGACCTTCACCTTCCTCTCATGTTGTTTTGTATCTATATTTTAATCTAGTGTATCTCAGACAACATTATTCCAATGAGTCAATTTTGAAGGTGGTGTAATGTAATCCAGTAGAAATTTAGCTGCTATTTCTAGCAACTTAAGCAACAGCCTCATGGAGACTTTTCTCCATTTGTTAAGGCAGATATTAAACACACATTACAAGCAAAGATTCAATGCCTTTTTCCCCCAATGTTACAGAGATGTTATACAGATTTATTTGTATTTAAGGGCTACTGAAACTCATTTTTATTAGCAACAGGTACGCTGAGCAGGACTCAGTGATAGATTTACAGATTAGATACTGGGCTAGTGTTTGTAATATCTACAGCATCATTTATTTTCTGTAATCTCTATTGTGGATTTTTGTTGCTTCTAATGGAAATCTTATCTCATTGTGACATATAATTTCCATTTTCTCACCATTCTTGCTTCTACTGTTTAACCTCTGATTAGAACTTTTAGATGTGTCATGATTCTAGTCTTTAAGAATCATCCCATATACCTTTTCTAAACTCTAACACATGTTCATGGTAAGTAATATATGTGGTTTTTCGATCCTTCCTATCTGTTGAGAAGATTTAGCTTTAGTGAGATAATAGCATGGAACGTAGCATTAACCTTGGACAGATGCTGATCTAATGTTGTATTGATCATTAATACATTGCATCATTTCAGCAAGCTTTACATCTGCTTGTCAAAAGATAACTTCCACAGAACGCTATTTAATGTTTCATACAGATCAGAAAGTAATATTTCAAATGCAGTATAGCCGTGAAAACAGCAGAAAAATTAGATATTTTACACTTATATGATGGAAAAAGTCGTCAACAGACAGCCACTACCAAATCTTTCTGATATTTTCATGGTTATACTGAATTCAAAATATTATTTTCTTGTCTGTATGATACGATGCACATTCAACACTTCCGAAAACAAAAAAAAAGTTTGTTTATATATTTACATATGTTGTTGCATTTCAAATAAGTTATGTATTTAGTATTTAATTAAGGATAGATTGTCGTCAGAAGGCAGTTTAGCTTAATGGTAGAGTACTAAGCTGGCATCTCAGAGGTACGGGTTCAAGTCCCATGGTTGTCTGCTGGCAACATTTTCCCTCATATACTGTGTTTGAAATATTATTTCCTTGTCTGTACACTACGATACACATTTGATGCTTCCAAAAAACAAACGAGTTCGCTTACATATATTCTTTTCTACTCTAGGCACAAGGCCTGAAATTTTGGGGGATGGGCCCAGTTGATTAGATCAATACCTGTATACTCAATTCATCGACCCCGAAAGAATGAAAGGCAAAGTTGACCACAGCAGAATTTGAACTCAGAATATAAAGACATATGAAATACCGCTAAGCATTTTGCCCAGTATGCTAAAGTTTCTGCCAGCTTGTCGCCTTCATATATTTATTTATATTTCTTTACTACCCACAAGGGGCTAAACACAGAGGGGACAAACAAGGACAGACAAACAGATTAAGTCGATTACATCGACCCCAGTGCATAACTGGTACTTAATTTATCGACCCTGAAAGGATGAAAGGCAAAGTCGATCTCGGTGGAATTTGAACTCAGAACGTAATGGCAGACAAAATATGGCTATGCATTTCACCCGGTGGGCTAACGATTCTGCCAGCTCACCACCTTTTCGAGCTCGCCACTTTTACACATGAAATACCACCAAGCATTTTGCCCAGTGTGCTAACATTTCTACCAGCTTGTAGACTTCATATATTCTTGCACAACTTAATGTATATAATCCTTACAGCATTTCCCAAATGGTATACAGAATGACAAACTAATGAACCATGAAATCTCAATAAATCATTTTTATCATTACTGTTTCACTGCACACCTTTCATTGCTTGCATGTTTTATGACAGAGTTTATTGAAGTAAATTTTCCTATAGATGGATAACACCCACCAGTTGTCAACCTTTCCCTGTATTCAAGCAGGCTAATACTTTTCCATGGCCAAACATGTTCTTGCAAAATGTCGCAAATGAATGACGTTCATTTGCAGTAAGCATGCAATGTCAAACCAAAGAGATACAAACATACAAACACACACACACATAAATATATATACATTCATACATACCTACATACATATATACGTACATACATACAAATATGCATACATTCATTCAAGGATGCATACATACATACACACATACATACAAACATACATGCATATATACATACATGCATACATACATACATTCATAAAACTTTTAAGTCTATCTCTACAGACTTTCTATAAAATTCAGTGCCCACACTGAAAGTTAGGTCTTTTCATGTACAAATATTTTTATGCAATCAATGCAGTTTCAATTGAAGTTAGAAAGAATATGTAATGAGTGTATATACATATTTCAAGAGTTATTACTCTTTCATCAGTACCACATCCAACCCATCAACTATCCATGAATGCATTGCTTAAATACCCTCTAAGTTTAGTGATGTACCATTTTGGTCTTTAATAACTGCAGCAAATATATAATAAAAG
>NC_043008.1:62510074-62515074 GCF_006345805.1 Octopus sinensis
CTAACTGAGATGGTTGTTAGGAATGAAGCAACTGGTTCGTAAAATTAACCATCCACTGCCAATCCTTGCTTCGCTAGGAATATACATGCCTCTCCATCATCTCCATATAAACACAGGAAATGGATGCTGCTTGGAACTACCATAATCTACCATAATCGTTATCATCATCACCATGATGGCGACGAGCGCCATTGCCATCACCATCACCATCACAAGCTCCACTGCAGCAATCACCGCATCTACCTGCAAAAACGACAACAACAATAACGACAAGCGGGATAATGAGTACTTACCAAATTTCTTCCAAGTAATGGCACTGATATCAAAAGAATGAGTTATGGAAAACATAATGGAATGCAATTGCCCCAAGTTAAAACAACATATCATATTGAAGCATCACGAGTTCATATTTCATTACTTCTGCGATGATTTATTCTAATAAAAGACATCATCATATTCCTGCTAACTGTGAGCAAATACGGTAAGTACCATTTAGTGAAGCAACTATCTCGACATTCATTTATATATATATATATATAATGTATTGTTATAAAATTTTGCCTATGTTATCATCATCATCATCATCATCGCCATCGTCTTCATCATCATCATCATCATTGTCATCATCATCCTCATCATCATTGTCAGCATGATCATCCTCATCATCATCATTGTCATGATCATCATCATCATTGTCATCATCATCAACATCATCATCATCATCATCATCATCATCATCATCATCACCATCATCATCATCGTCATCATCATCCTCATCATCGTCATCATCATCATAATCGTCATCATCATCATCATCATCATCATCATTGTCATTATGATCATACTCATCATCATCTTCATCATCTTCATCATCAGCATCACCATCATCATTGTCATCATCATCGTTATCATCATCGTCTTCATTATTATCATCATCATCATCGTCATTGTCGTTGTCATCATGATCATAATCATCATCGTCTTTATCATTGTTGTCTTCATCATCATTGTCGTCTTCGTCATAATTGTCATTGTCATCACCGTCATCATTGTCATCATCATCATCATCATCATCATTGTCATCGTCATCATCATCATCATCGTTGCTGTCATCGTTGTCATCATCATCATCATCATCATCAAGTGTGTGTGTGTGTTTGTGTGTGCACGTGTGTGTTTGTGTGTGTGTGCATGTTTGTGTGTGTACATGAATTATATTTGTGTTTGCATTTGTTTCCTATTGCCACTTGAAACCAGAGTTGGTTTGTCTATGTTCAAGTAACTTAGCAGTA
Source organism: Octopus sinensis (assembly GCF_006345805.1). Lineage (NCBI taxonomy): Eukaryota > Metazoa > Mollusca > Cephalopoda > Octopoda > Octopodidae > Octopus > Octopus sinensis. The sequence continues at coordinate 62,511,367 of NC_043008.1, forward strand.
CAACATAAAGAGAGTGATAGAATAATTACCAAGCTAAAAAGAAAAAAACAAATCCTGGGACCCATTTGTTTGTATTAACCCTTCAAAGGCAGTGCTCCAACATTTGTTTCTTTTGTTTGTTCCTTCTCGAGCCATGCCTGGCTCATAAGGGCTGGTTTATCGGTTTCCTTGGTGTATAGGTTCCCCACATGGATCAGACCCCAGTCTGTCGCAGGTGAGCTGCAAGATGCAGGAGGAAAGAGTGAGAGAAAGTTGTGGCAAAAGACTCAGCAGAAGTTTGCCATTACCTCCTGCCGGAGCCGCGTGGAGCTTAGGTGTTTCGCTCATAAACACACACATTGCTCAGTCTGAGATTCGAACCCGTGATCCCTCGACCATGTGTCTACTGCTCTAACCACTGGGCCATGTGCCTCCACAGTGTTCCAACATGGCTGCAGTTCAATGATTGAAACAAGTAAAAGAATAAAAGGTTAAAAGAAAATAGACTATGTTTGCTGGTGCTTTATGTGTTAATGTACACCACAAAATTCATTAAAGAGTCATCATCATCACCATCATCGTCATCATTGTCAACATCATCATCGTCGTCGTCGTCATCATCGTCAACATCATCATCATCATTGTCATCGTCATCATTGTCGACATCATCATCATCGTTGTTGTCGTCGTCATCATCATCATCGTCATCAATGTCATCATCATCAAAATTGTCATCACCATCATCCTCGTCATTGTCATCGTCATCCTCCTCCTCCTCCTCATTATCATCATCATCGTCGTCATCATCATCATCATCCTCATCCTCGTTGTCGTCATCGTCATCATCTTCATCATCATCATCATCATTATTGTCGTCGTCGCCGTCATCATCATCATCGCTTTCCTCTTCATCATTGTTGTATTTGTACCCGTTGTCATAGTCGTTGTTGTCGTCATCATTGTTCATCCTCATCACCATCATCATCACCGTCATCTTCATTGTCCTCATCACTGTCATCATCATCATCACCATTATCATCATCAGTAGCAGCAGCAGTTTTAAATCATTTGTTCAATGATAACTAGCATTCTGTCAGCTACAACGATGCAGGTTCCAGTGGCTCTGATGAATAGACAGCCTGCACGTGAAATTAACGTGCAAGTGGCTGAGCACTCCACAGACATGTGCACCCTTAACATAGTTCTCAGGGAGAGTCAGCATGATACAGAATGTGACAAGGTTGGCCCTTTGAATTACAGGTACAATTCATTTTTGCTAGCTGAGTGGACTGGAGCACCCCAAAATAAAGTGTCTTGCTGAAGGACACAGCACATTGCTGGGAATTGAACTCACGACCTTACGATTGTGAACTGAATATCCTAGCCACAAAGCCATGAGCTTTTGCTGCTTGATGCTACAGGTGTGGGGTAAGTGTTCTGAGTCAGTATTTCGTACCAAGTACCCTTCCCTTTTGTCACACCCTTTTAGTTACCTCTTATGACTTGTAGAAATGTAATGTATGTGTTCTAAATTGAAACACATATGATGTACAGTTCTATATTTCAAGGATGAGGAATTATGTACATTATTTACATTATTTATATTTGATGGATATTTGTCCTCACCTTGTTTGTTGTTAAAACAACATTATGGCTGATATGATAATAATAATAATAATAAATCACAGCACATACCCAAGGCACACAGAGTTGCGCTCGGTAGTGAAGTGAAAGCACGCTATAAAAATAAAACTACTGAATAATAATAATAATAATAATAATAAGGTACTGAAACCTATTTGAAAATGATACCAGGCTTACCATACCTACAGGATGTGCAAAAAATTGTGTTAACTGGAATGACTCCTATTATTCTTTTATTCATTTCAGTCATTTGACTGCAGCCATGCTGGAGCACCATCTTAAAGGGTTTTTTTCGTCAAAGATATTGACCCAAGTAAGCCTAACAATTGGTCTCTTTTGTTGACCCTCTAAGTTACGAAGATGTAAACAAACAAACATCAGTTGTCAAGCAATGGTGGGGGACAAACACAGATACACATACACACACATAAATATATGCATACACATACACACACACACACATATATATATATTATATATGATGGGCTTCTTTCAGTTTCTGTCTAACAAATTCATTCACAAGGCTTTGGTCAGCCTGAGGGTATAATAGAAGACACTTGTCCGAGGTGCTACACAGTGGGACTGAACCTAGAACCATGTGGCTGCGAAGCAAGCTTCTTACCACACAGTCACACTTGTATCTATGTGTAGTAGTTTTCTTTTCATAACACCAGTCTTTTTTGACCAGACCTCAAAGATACTTAATACAAGCACTCCCAAACTAATATCCAGGAATGTTTAATATGTAAAATTTGTATATCCAATAATGTTGTGCTGTTATCTTTAGTAGTTATGCAAGCAATGAGTTCATGGATGATTAATAGGTTGGATGGGTACTGATAAAAGAGGGAAAAAGCCCAGAAATCTGTCATATAAACCAATTACCCGTTTTTCATCTTCAATCTCATAGTTCATTTACATCTAGCATCTCAGATATGAAATATCATTACAAAATCAGTGCTGGCTTTAATTTCTATAAAAAAATCTGTAGAGATTGGCACAGGAGTGGCTGTGTGGTAAGTAGCTTGCTTACCAACCACATGGTTCTGGGTTCAGTCCCACAGCATTGCACCTTGGGCAAGTGTCTTCTACTATAGCATCGGGCTGACCAAAGCCTTGTGAATGGATTTGGTAGACGGAAACTAAAAGAAGCCGATCGTATATATATATATATATATATATATATATATAATATCAAGACCAGTGAGAACAATCAAAATCAAATCATATATCAGAAAGCAGGGGTTAAGTGACCCATCCGTTCGTGTCCGCTGTCAGCCTCGTCTGGCACCCGTGCCGGTGATACGTAAAAGCACCATTCGCTTGTGGCCGTTTGCCAGCTCTGCCTGGCCCCCGTGTCGGTGGCATGTAAAAGCACCATCCGTTCATGTTCGTTGCCAGCCTCGCCTGGCCCCGTGCCGGTGACACGTAAAAGCACTGTCCGTTCGTGGCCGTTTGCCAGCTCTGTCTGGCCCCGTGTCGGTGGCACGTAAAAGCACCATCTGTTCGTGTCCGTTGCCAGCCTCGGCTGGCCCCCGTGCCAGTGACACGTAAAAGCACCGTCCGTTCGTGGCCGTTTGCCAGCTCTGTCTGGCAACCGTGTCGGTGGCACGTAAAAGCACCATCCGTTCGCGTTCCGTCGCCAGCCTCGGCTGGCCCCCGTGCCGGTGACACGTGAAAGCACCGTCCGTTCGTGGCCGTTTGCCAGCTCTGTCTGGCCCCGTGTTGGTGGCACGTAAAAGCACCATCCGTTCGTGTCCGTTGCCAGCATCGCCTGGCCCCGTGCCGGTGACACGTAAAAGCACCATCCGTTCGTGGCCGTTCGCCAGCTCTGTCTGGCACCTGTGCAGGTGGCACGTAAAAAACACCCACTACACTCACGGAGTGGTTGGCATTAGGAAGGGCATCCAGCCGTAGAAACACTGCCAGATATGACTGGGCCTGACGAAGCCTTCCAGCTTCACAGACCCCAGTTGACCCGTCCAACCCATGCTAGCATGGAAAGCGGACGCTAAATGATGATGATATATATAATATATAATATATATATATATGTGTGTGTGTGTGTGTGTGTGTGTGCATGTT
>NC_043008.1:62517574-62522574 GCF_006345805.1 Octopus sinensis
TTGTTATATGCATGTCGTTGTCTGTAAGTGTGCATGTGTGTGTGTAGTAATTTTTTAATAATAAGTCTGTTATTGGAAAATGATGATATAGAAGGGTCTTAATTTCTTTTTCTGTTTTTTTAATGGTTTAGCTCACTTCATCGTTGTTTCTGAGCATGCATTATTTGATCTGAATAGAAATTATGATCATACTGTATCATTCAGCTACTACGCCATAATTACTACAAGTCAGATTATATACAAAAATAGTCTAAAATCTGTATCTTTATATGTTATCAGACCATGAGATAAATAGGCTTTGCTAGGTTTAAAATGTTCACAACTGGCTATAATGTCTTGACAAGGTCCTTATGATACCAGTACGATTCAAGGGCCCAAGAAAAGAATAACTTATAATTTTGGTATCTACAAAGTGAAATACCCTGTGACAACAACCATCAGCATATGACCCCTTTTTGAAAAGAGCTACTTGACTGAAAAGTTTACTTCTGAATCATACAGTTTCAGGGCCATTATCCTTGATGGCACATTGAGCAAGTGTCTTCCATTATAGCCCTGGGATGAACAAAGTGCTTTGAGTGAATTTGGTAGACAAAAACAGATAAAAGCTCATTGTATATATGCGTGTTGTGTTTGTGTATATGTGTGTGTGTGGGTGAGCTTCCTTGCCTTGCTATTACATCTTAATTGTAAACATGACAATATTTTTGTAAAAGCAGTGTTATTTATTTCCAATTTTCCTGTAATGGAGAAATATTGGAAGTAAATGAGTGTTGGCAGCAGGAAGGGCATACAGCCATAGAAAATCTACCTCAACAAATTTTATCATACCCCAGGCAAGCATAGAAAATAGACCTTAAAATGATGTTGATAAGGATGATGATGTTGAAGACCAGAAACATACAAATGCTGTTGAACTTACCTGAATGATCAACAATATTTGCATTTTTTGTAAGATTCCATCTAATATGGTATAAATATTTTTGGCATGTCTTGACATTAAACAGAACATGTCCAGGAATATAAGAAATATTCTTTCATTCAATCCACGCTTCCAATTGCGTTGCTTCACTTACATTCATCCGTTCATATCCTTCAACTTATTGAGTATTTTTTTCTCATTCTACCCAGCACTATGTCTTCAATTATATATCAGTGTTGCACATTATTTGCTTTCTTCTGTTTTCCTCAACTCTTGATTCCCTTTTAACACTTTTCCTACTTGTTGGAGCATAAATATGTCTTACTCTTTCTATTTTACCATTTTTTTTTGCTTTTCATTTCATATTTTATTCTTCGTTCATAAATGATTTTTCATTCAAGTACATATTTTATGGAATTGCATTCAATATATTTTTTTCAGTACATATTTCATTCAATGTTCTATATTTTTCTTTTCGTAGATATTTCATTCAAACAGCCATTCTTTCATACAGGGGAGAAATTTCTGATCTGTCAAAAATATTGCAGCACCCTGAAAACATCCGAACAATGATGAATGATTTCTTCCGGGTAAAGGTGAATTTCTTTTACCACAATTCTGTCATTAAGTTTGCAGTTCCAGTCATGCTCCCTAATAAAATCAATACTATTTTTCAAAATGGTCAAAACATGTTCAGAATTGTCTCTCAGATTTGCCAGAAACAAAAATATTTCTCACTGAATTTTTTATGCTATATATTTTTTTATATTCTAAGCCCATATTTATTCTTACATAACTTTTTAATGCTACTGCCATTAAATATGGACGATCTCAGCATTCAGCATTCTAAATTCACAATTTAAAGAATGGGAACACATAAAAACATATTTATTGCATAGAAACGTGCATATTATACAGCATATCATTCATGAATCATTCTGACTACTTTTCTGACTGGTTAGAGTTGGGTTACTGCTAGGATTTGCATATCGGTTTTGGATTGTTACAAACAATAACAGTCAGTGCATGAGGTCTACCAGCTATGATAAATTACTTGATATATATATAAAAAATGAAGATGCAGCAAAAGAATTACAGAAATAAGTTGAATAAATAAACCAATTAATAAATAATATGATTACATAAAAAAAATGTTCTTTTAAATTGTAAATTCAACACACTAAACTCTGTGAAAGCCTAAATAGGATAATATCCAGTTCGTCAACAATTAAGCCTTAATTAGCTTAGAAACTGTTGACCTATGATCAAAGGTGTTCCAGCTGTGACCACTGTTCATTTTAGACATGTGGATCACACCACATATAGAAACATTAAGTCAAAGTAATTTGATTTGAAGGAGATTTGTTTGCTATTTTCTTATCAGTAGAACTGTACAGAGATGTCTCTCTCTAAATTTATAAATGGTTCAGTATAGGCTTTCTATTTAAGGGGAAACAATCTTTGCTTTTTTCAAAGAAGGAGAAACAAGGGTACTTAATCACCATCTTCCAGCAATAGGGTTAAAGTTGTTTGATTGACTGAATTACCTGCTCCTGAATTAAAGAGTAAGAAGCTGAGTATTTCACACACATGTATGCTGTTAATGTAATATTCAGCATGATGAAGTGTGTGATAAGCTACATTTTATGAATTATGTGTACAATCAATCTAATAGGCTTCTATATTGTTTCCATCTATCCAGTTTTCATCAATCCAGTTTCACGCACAAGCTGAGGATGCAGAAAATTACATTTGCCCAAGATGCCAAACAATGCAATCAAACCCTATAATTTGTAGTTGTGAAGAGAATTTCTTAAGTATTCGACCATAGTCTGCTTAGTTGAAGAACGTAAAGGTGAAATTTAAAAAGCTAAAATGTTCCCAGAGTACAAAGCAAAATTCCCCATCATGTGATGTGAGAATGCACCTCTTGAAGGAGGTGTCACAAAAGAGAAAGTTATATATTTTCTTAATATCAGGAGTGGCTGTGTGGTAAGTAGCTTGCTTATCAACCACATGACTCTGGGTTCAGTCCCACTGCATGGAACTTGGCCAAGTGTCTTCTACTATAGCCTCGGGCTGGCCAAAGCCTTGTGAGTGGATTTGGTAGATGGAAACTGAAAGAAGCCTGTTGTATATATGTTTATATATATATATATATGTATGTATGTGTGTGTGTATATGTTTGTATGACTGTGTTTGTTCCCCCAACATCGCTTGACAACCGATGCTGGTGTGTTTGCATCCTGATAACTTAGCAGTTCAGCAAAAGAGACCGATAGAATAAGTACTAGGCTTACAAAGAATAAGTTCTGGGGTTGATTTGTTCAACTAAAGGTGGTACTCCAGCATGGCCACAGTAAAATGACTGACTGAAACAAGGAAAGAGTACTAAATCTAATCTGATAAAATGGCTCTTTTATTCAATTAAACACATGAAGAACTTTATTGTACTATAATTCTAAATTTAAATTAAAATATTTGTTTTTTCTGCAATGATAAAAAAAGGAGATTCCAAATATCCAAGCTAGACACCGTTTTCTTCATCAGCATGCTTTGACCTCAAAAATATTGGCGCCACATGTAGAGAAAAGTTCTTCATACTTGTGTGAAGATCAAATGAATTAGGAGTGGTGCTTTGAACCACCATGTCTTCAAATCATTTTGAGAAGATCTGGAATGGAAGCATTAGGTTTTGCTTTTCTTTACCAAAGTATTTTTTTATTGTTATTAGAAAAATATTGACATACTTCTTTTAACTATGAAAAGAAATTAAATTTTTGTGGAGTATTGAAATTACAGAAATTCACTCAAATGCAAGCTTTTGAGACAGATATTTTTAATTTTATAAATAACTATAGTCTTCCAGCAGAAGGAAAAAGTATAAACATATTTAAGGCTTGTGAAATGCATCAAAGTCTTATGAAATGTATTGAAGGTTAGTGAAATACATGGAATGATTGTGAAATACATTGAAAATGTAACAACTGATGGGGAGACTCGATTTCATTAACTTTCTCTTCACATGGGGGTGATAAAGGGGATGAGGATGAGAATGAATGGATTGAGCTGAGACAAGGTAGATATAAGAGGATTCTTTAGTCTTGCTGAGAACATGACAACCACTCTAGTGCTGGTGTTCTTATAAAATGAATCTTGTAGGAAAGTCATCTGGCCTGAGAAAACCTGGTAAAATCGAGGACTTACAATCAAGACATTTTCTTTTTACCCATGTAATAAGGCTGTATTTCGTAATAAAACGCCCAAACCATGGTGCTTAATCCTACTTATGTCAGCAAAGATAAAAGAATAGTGATTACAATAATGGAGATAATGATGATGAGAAGGAATGGATCTGGATCCATAAATTCTTATAGTACATGAAAGAACTGTATTTTACATGGAAATTATTTCAAAGATACTTTGCTACCGGAGGCATGTAGATTTCAGAAAAATTGATCATAAATCCATATACAATTTCCTACAATTTAAAGAAAAAGTCAGGAGATGGTGAGCTGAAAGGTCATGTCAAGCTCTTGAATCGTAATTCAAAAGCAAGATTAAGAGAAAGTTTGTTGTTCAACACTACATGTGTTCCCAAGATTTGCTGAAAATGCACTCTGTGTCTTCATTCTATTTGCAGTGATATATTTGTATATGAATTCGGTTTTCTTTTTGTCGATCAAGTCAAAACTGTAGGAACTGCCTGAATCCATTGGCAAACTTGTATATTTCAATCAGCAAAAAAGTTCCGCGTTTTAATAAAGTTATGAATGAGAAACAGAAAAAAAAGAAGTCATTTCGTTCACAATTGTGATTGTTGCTACTATTTACATATTTCTGATTTCTCAGTTTATATTTCATTTCATGCACTGAGTCGAATGCTTATTTTTTTACTTCAGTTTGTTCATCCAAGTAACTGTATGTGGTTCAATTTTAAGAAAAAAAGCTTAGTTATCAGGAAATTAACTATTTCATCTTCAAATGTAATATTACTTTTGTAGGAGCTGTGAAAATTAATCAAATATTTCCTTGGGGGTGTGGGGCATACAAAAATTTGGAAACCACTAGTTTAGAG
>NC_043008.1:62527574-62547574 GCF_006345805.1 Octopus sinensis
AATGAAATCAATCATTTGCAATACTCTTCTCTTTGGGAAAATATAAGGGCTTTGTGTATAGATAGTGTAAGATTTTTAAATAGCATGCTTGTACATTTTTTTATCTTGTCAGATGAAATGGTTTAGTGTACTTAAAACAAGGATGTCTATAAAATTTCCACGTCTCTCGTTTGAACTAAGAAATAATGAACAAGAGGTATTTTGAACATTTTGAAGGAAAAATATTCAACCTAACACAACGAACTTATATGGCTTAGTCATAATGGTTAAATCTTTTATATTCTATCATTTACTTGTTTCAGTGACTAGATGGTGGCAATGCTGGGGCACCAATTTGAAGAATTTTAGCCAAATGAATCGACCCCAAAATTTATCTTTCTTCTAAATCTGGTGTTTATTCTATTAGTCTCTTTTGCTGAACTGCTAAATCATGGGGGCATAATTTCGCTAAGGCTTTTTGTCAAACAGTAGTGGAGGACAAACATAGACACAAAGGCACACACACACACCAACAACCTTCTTTCAGGTTTTGTCTACCAAATCCACTGACAAGGCTTTAGTCAGTATGAGGTTATAGTAGAAGATACTTGCCCAATGTGTCACCCCATAGGATTGAACCCAGAACCATGGAAAGCAAAATTATTACTACACTGGCATGCCTGTTCTTTAAAAAGCTTGTTTTCTTTTTTAGCCATTAATACGTAAGTGGAAATACTAATTCAAAACAGACTTGTTGGTATTGCTTAACCACAGGTCAACAGTGGTCCCAAAGTTTGATCAAAAATAGTAAAACAAAATACAAACCGGATTTGTTGTCATCTGGAACACCAAGGATCATATAGTTGAAAGATGAACCAGATTCGATATGAAAAATTAGCTACTGGTTTAAATCTTCCTAAAATACAGGAGCTGGAATTACTCCACAACTGGAATATTCCAACAGATGGCCATCCATGCACTTCATCAAATAACCAAGAGAAAAAGAATGGAAAATGGTCTAGGGGAGATAATAAAGAAGTTCTTAAGGACTTCTAGCATGCCATATATCCCCCCCCCCCAAAAAAAATAAATCTACTACTGTACAAACCTACTTAAACTGGAAGCAGAAACACCTTAAAGTAAGACATAGAGAGTAACAACCTTGCCAACGTCAGAAGTAACATTATGAAAGAGAATTTACTAACTGAATTAGAGACTGACCAAATTAAACAATCACTAAGAGATAAAAGGAACGAAGTTGCAGCTAAAGAGGATACTACAGAGGAAATAATTATAGACCAGCCCAGGTCTGACGAAAATGCAATAATGATTGAAAGACTATCTGTAACTGATATGCAAAGTGAAATACTCTCTGAACCAACCATAAACACTAAGGCAGATGAATATCAAATACATGAAGAAAGTCACACAGAAATTGACCTTAAATATGACAAGACTATCAAACCAACAAACAACCGAAAATTATTCTTTCAAGGTCAATAAAGTAAGTACTGTTTGAACACTGGGGTTGATGCAATTGACTTGTCCCACTCTCGAAATTGCTGGCCTTGTGCTAAAATTTGAAACCAATATTGGTGGTGTGTACAGTGTCACATTACTCATGTGGTGTCAAATTAAAGTACTTGTGCAGTGCTACATTAAAGCGCCCAAGTGGAACCATGTAAAAGCACATGTGTGGTGCCACATTAAAGTGTCCATGTGACGCCATGTAAAAGTACCCATTTGGTGTCAAATTAAAGTCCCCATGTGGCTTTACATAAAAGTGTCCGTGAGGTTCTACATTAAAGTGTGCATGTGGCACCACATAAATGCACCTGTGTGGTGCCTCATAAAAGCACCTGTGCAGTGCTACATAAAAACGCTCATGTGGCAGCACATAAAAGCACCCCTGCAGTGCCATGTAAAAGCATCCAGCACACTCTGTTAAGTGGTTGATGTATAGAAGGACATCCAGCTGTAGAAACCATACCAAATCAGACTGGAGTCTGGTTCAACTCCCCAGCTTGCCAGCTCTGGTCAACCATCCAACCCATGCCAGCTTGGACAATGGACATTAAATGACGACGACGATGATGATGATGATGATAATGAGGATGATGATGATGACGATGATGTGTCCCTGCAATTTTCTTGACTAGTTGGGTTTTTGTACTATTACGGGAGTAGTATTTTGTCATAATCTGATCTGTTTGCACATGGCAGAAATATTCCACAGAGACTGACCTACAGAGTTCAACAAGCATTGTAGCCATAATCATCCTGTTTCTCCTCTTCTTTTCCTTTCTTCTTCTTCTTCGTTGTTAAAATTGTTGGTAGAACGATAAAGCTGACAAGTGATTTGTAGATTTGCAGTGTCAATGTTAATCCTACTCATAAGAAAGATTCTATATCTTATGCAGAAGCATATTTGCTTCTCATCTACCTAAAATTTAAGCACATTAATAAAAATGAAGCAATTTATGCTCTTCTCTTTTATCTTCCATCAAGAAAAAGCAAAAACTTAAAACTAGAAAAAAAAAAGGAAAGTGATTCTCTCCACTGAAGTACATAAATTCTCTCCCATCTCTCTCCCTCTCCCTCTCCCTCTCCCCCTCTCTCCCTCTCCCCCTCTCTCTCCCTCTCTCCCTCTTTCTCCCTTTCTCTCTTTCTCCTACTGTCATAATAGCAAGTCCAGCAAGCAACAACTCATGGCAGTACAATACATTAAAGAATTAACCGGAAACATGTTGCAGGAAACACAAGAAACAACAGCAGCTTACTAATCTATATATTGGGTTGTCCAGAAAGTTCATGCCGATTTATAGTAGCTTACCATTCGACTTATTTTAGAACATGTTTGAGTCCATAAAATAGGATTTGACTACACCTCCATTTAGAGTGCAGTTTAAGCTATCTTTTTGTGGAAGAAGGTTTATGTTCCTATAACCTGTGTTAATTCTGTAACCCTTTAAAATGGTAGATAAGAAAGTTTATTTTCGGCACTTGATGCTTTACTTTTTCTGTAAAAGAAAAAATGCTTCACAAGCAACCAAAGAAATATGCGCAGTTTACAGGAATGTTTCTTTATTTCGAAAGAACTGTACAGAAGTGGTTGTCAAGGTTCTGAGCTGGAGATTGTAGCCTTATTGATAAAGAGTGATCAGCAGACCATCTACTACAGATGATAACCAAATCAAGTCATTAATTGAGAATAACCCACATTGCACAACCCGAGAATTGGCAGAAAGCCTCAACCTATCAAAATCCGTCGTTCATTAGCACCTGGTAAAGCATGGGTACACAAATCGCTACAATGTTTGGGTACCACATGAGTTGAGTGAGAAGAAGCTTTTGGATCGCATTTCCATCTGTGATTCACTTTATAAACAGAATGAAAACATGCCTTTTTTAAAGCAAATAGTGACAGGAGCTGAGAAATGGATTACCTACAGAAAAAGTGATCCTGGAGTAAGTAACATGAACCACCCTTAGCCACCCCAAAAGCGGGTCTTCACCCTAAAAAAAGTCTTGCTTTGTGTCTGGTGGCATTGGAAAGGAATTCTGTACTATGAGCTTCTACCAAGTAACCAGATAACTAATTCTGAGAAATACTGCACACAATTGGACAAGTTAAAAGCAGCAATTCAAGAGAAACGTCCAAAATTGGCCATCAGGAAGGGTGTTGTTTTCCAACATGATAATGCAAAACTGTACGTTTCTTTGGGAACCAGACAAAGATTGCTGCAGCTCGGCTGGGATGTGTTACCCCACCCTCCATATTCACCAGATATTGCTCTTTCGGATTCCCACTTATTCAGGTCTCTGCAGAATAGTCTTAATGGTAAAAATTTCAATTCCTTGGATGACATAGAAAGATACCTACCTTGATAAATTCTTTGCCATGAAACCACCTCAATACTGTGAAGAGGGTATTTTCAAGTTAAAGGAAAGATAGAGACGCATTGTGCAACAAAATGGTTCATATTTTGTTGATTAAAAATGTAATGGCAAGTATTTATTGATCTTTTCCTTTTCTTTAAAAATCGGCACAAACTTTCCGGACAACCCAATACTATAGGAAAACAACAATTGTAAAACTTGATTAGTTCATGAAGAAAAGTGGGGGCTTGGGAAGGGAGGTAATCTGCGTTTTGATACCTCAATTTTATTTAAGCCTTTTGTTATCATATTATTTTTGAAATACATTATCTTTGTTTTGATAACTAATTGTTTTGATAATTGATTGTTTTGAAAATAATGCACAAGTTAGAAAATATCTGTGTCATTGTTAAAACTATATTTAAGGTGGAGCGCTGGCAGAATTGCTAGCATGCCAAGCAAAATGCTTAGTGGTATTTCATCTATCTTTATGTTCTGGGTTCAAATTCAACTGAGAACAACTTTGTTTTTCATCTTTTTTGTGGTCGATAAAATAAGTACCAATTAAACACTGGAGTTAATGTAATCGACTTACCTTTGGTAAGAATTTCAGCTTATGTGATTCTTACCTGAAGTGGTTCTACCAATCCGTGTAAGCCTTTCTCTTATCATCCAAGAGTGTCCATACAGATTGTTGCCACCAAACCAGTCCAAGTGAAGCTTTTCTTTGGCCCTGGAACTGTTTTGGCTGTCTTTGTAATGACTTCTTTGAACTGTACTTTATTTACATTTGACGGATATTTGTCCTCATCTTGTTTGTTGTTAACACAACGTTTCAACTGATATACCCTCCAGCCTTCATCAGATGTCTTGGGGAAATTTTGAACCTAGGTTCTCATTCCTAAGGTATTTTTCGATGTTACTATTGTTATTATAATTATTATTATTATAATTATTATTATTATAATTATTATTATTATTATTATTACCATTCAGGTCACTGCCTGGAATCAAACTCAGAATCTTGGGGTTAGTAGTCCACACTCTTAACCACTACACTATATGCCTGTGAGCAATTATGGAGTGAATTTTTAGGGCTTATAAATCTAATATTTTCCTATCCTTCCCATGGGCATATGGCATAGTGGTTAAGAGCACGGGTTACTAACCCCAAGATTCCAAGTTCAATTCCATGCAGTGACCTGAATAATAATAATAATAATAATAATAATAATGATGATAATAATAATAATAATAATAATAATAATAGTAATAATAATAATAATAATAATAACAACTTCGAAAAATACTTTAGGAATGAGAACTCAAGTTCAAAATTTCCCAAGGCACCTGATGAAGGTTGGAGGGTATATCAGTCAAAATGTGTTAACAACAAACAAGATGAGGACAAATATCCATCAAATGTAAATATTGTAAATAATGTACATAATTTCTCATCTCTTAAATATAGAACAGTGTTCTTTGAACTGGTTTCCACTTTTCCTCTGGTCCACCAGTTAGTGGTCCTATCACCTTGAACTTGTCATCAAATTTGGATTAGAACTCTTGCTGGTATTTGGCTGATGGGTGTCTGGCTGTGTTGAAGGCCAGCCTAATGAGCTTTGGGTGCTTGTGATGCTGGAGAACTATGCTGATGTTGAGTTTGGCTCTTATGAGTCAATGGTTCATCCAGCAACCTGCATTCTACATTGCTGTGGTTATGAAGACGTCACTGCTGTTATGCTGGTGGACAGAAATGTAATCAATGAGATGCTACTGTTTTGAACATGGGTGCATCCTTGAAAAGCAACCTGAAATGGAGCAGCATTAGTACATACAAACTTAAAGCCGCTGCTGCAGATAGATCAACATGGAGGTCTTTCACCTTACAAGAAGCTGCTACCTTTGAAGAGGACTGGTGACAGAGTTTCACTGCTGCAAGAGAAAGATGCCACAGGGCAGTGTCCACCTCATTCCTGTCAACAGATTAAGAGCACCATCCAAGCGTGATTGTTGCCAGAGCGGCCTAACTGGCATTCGTGCCGGTGGCATGTAAAAAGCACCATTCAAGCGTGATCGTTACCAGCATCGCCTTACTGGCACTTGTGCCGGTGTGCAGGTGACACGTAAAAAAAAACACGATTTTCTGTGTCCGTTGCCAGTACCACCTGACTGGCCTTCTTGCCGGTGGCATGTAAAAGCACCCACTACACTCTCGGAGTGGTTGGCGTTAGGAAGGGCATCCAGCTGTAGAAACTCTGCCAAATCAAGATTGGAGACTGGTGCAGCCATCTGATTCGCCAGTCCTCAGTCAAATCGTCCAACCCATGCTAGCATGGAAAACAGACGTTAAACAACAATGACGACGATGACGATGATGATTTATTGGCACCTGTGTGCCTCCAGCTTTGGACAGTAGAGTCACATGTGCTCTCAATGCTGAGAACGCAAATTTTGTCATTGTCAGACACAGATGAACTACAAACAACACTTGAAGTGGAACTTAAGCACAGCATTTATAGTTAATGAAACACACATCAGTTATAATATTTTCATTGATGCCAGTTTTCAACAGACTCTTGTAAGAATTAAATGTTGAGTTTCTTTCTCCAAAGAGATAACACATTAAGTACCTGTGACGAATCACAGACTGTTAGTTGTTTTGCCCTGTAGACTCCTGTCCTAAAATTTTGTTTGGTCTGTTCATTTGATTAGGTTAGTCCTGTATCATACATGTCCTGAAGTGAATCTGACTGATTTTAATCAACAAATCAAATGAAACAAAATAGTAATTAAAAAAAAATCTTGTCTCTATTATGGAATTCATTAAAAAGAGATATTAAATTACAAATTTCACAGGCTTTCAGCTATATGAATTAAAAAAGAAGCAAGACATATATATATATGTATATATACATATATAAACAAGCAAACAAACATCTAAACAACTTTCATTGATAATTAAACATCAAATAGCAACAATTTCCATGTAGATTATTAATAAACTTCAATGATGTTGATGTTGGAATTATTTGTTTTGCTTTTGTTGTTGGGACATCAGTTATTAAAATTCTACTTGTTATTGATGAAGAGGTTTCTGGTGGTGATATTGTCATACTCATATATGGTAATGTCTTAAAAATCTTATTTTTCTTCAATCAAAATTTTATAACTTAATTGTGCTGTATCAATCTTAGTAAACAATTTAAATATCTAATAGGACTAGCTAATTGATATCACACATAATAATTGTAATTATTGTTATTCTTCTTATTTTTCGCATCATCATCATCATCATCATCATCACCATCATCCTCCTCCTCCTCATCATCATCATCATCATTATTGAAGAGAGCAGCATATGCCATCAAAGTACCACTGGGTTACAAATATACAAAGCCCAATATACCTGCCATGACTACCCCATCTGATAAGGATACACCAGGCGCATGTATTACAACCATGTGAGCATGACATGGTGATTTCATATCAAGATAAGTAGCACTTGACCTTGCAGGTAGGGCCCAGTTAGTATTTTCTACTGGTTGAGTGGCTCATCCTACTCAAAAGGTCCCTCAATAAGGTTTGTTTAGGGATGAAGAACAAAACACCAAATGTTTCCAGAGGTGAAATATTCAAACCCAAAGAATCCCTCTCAACACATGGCTATGAGGCTCCCCCAACACTTCTGCTCGTGATCAGAGACGCACATATCATCAGCCACTAAGGGACATGCTCAGATGATTAATGTCAAGCAACCTACAGGCAAATTTGTGGCATTGAGCAGATTATCTGCTGTAGCCCATCTTTTATATCAAGATAAAACAATGTAAATGATAACACTTCAAATCACTTAAGATGAGAAGCCATGAGAGCCAGTGTCTGGTGCTGCTATTATTATTATTATTATTATTTTAATAAAATATAGTCCATTGTCTTCTGCTGAACTTGGGACATCGCTTGATCATAGGGTCACAGCAGGTCCTCATCTCATGGAGAGTACACGGTGTAAAATGTGTGTGAAAGCTAGCAACACTATTTTCTTAAGTTCTCCCACGTTAACACTGCAAGGAAGTTTGTTGAGCTGCTTATCAAGGCCCTTTTTAATTAGCCCTAAGGCCCTCAATCACTACTGGTGCTGTGCTGCTTTTCATTCCCAACATATTGGTCACTTCTATTTCTAGGTCTTTGTACTTAAATAACTTCTCAACTTCTTTAACCCTTTCATTACCAACCTGGCTGAAACCAGCTCTGGTTCTGCAGTACAAATGTCTTGTTTTCATAAATTTTGAATTAAAATCTTCCACCAAATTTTAGTTACAATTTATGTTCCTAATACTAGCTGAATGATAACAAAGTTATTTTACTAAATTCTTTGTTACATCTAAAATAATTGAAAGAAACACAGAGCATCTCAAAATAAATACGGCAACGAAAGGGTTAATGGACACATTACTCTCTGTTACTGTCACATCTATCATTAAGCATTTCTTATTCATTTCATCTTTGATGATTATGTCCAGCAGGTTTGCCTTGATTTCTTTATCGATGTTGATTGGCATGTCCCAGAGTACTGTTACATCATCTTTTCCGGTCACAGTTTCAGGTTTATGATGGTACCATCTTTCTGAAGTTGGAAGCTGGTAGTATTTACATATCTTCCAATGGATATATTGCACTACACTATCGTGTCTATGAATATATTCGGTTTTTGCAAGTGCTGTGCATCCAGTTAAGATATGGTCCACTCTTTCATCCTGCTAATGACACATTCTGCATTTTGGGTCAGTGCCATCGTTCTTTATTTTGTTGTGGTAAGCCCTGGTTGCCAAGCTTTGATCTTGTGCTGCTATGATAAAACCTTCGGTTTCAGTCTTCAGTCCTGAGCTCTTCATCCATACGTGAGTGTTTCACTTTTCTACACCTGGTTTGTTCACTCTGCATGGGTATCGGTTTAGTGTTAGTTGGTAAAAGCTTTGTAGAAAATCCTCAAGTAGCCCTCAGGAGCTAAGCTTCATAATTTCCTCAAGGAATCTTAATTATCACATTGAGATATTATTATCATTATTATTATTATTAGTATTATTCTGTTTGACTTTTGCTTTACATTTGTACAAGTTGGCTCCAAGTCTCACCCAGAGTCCTCAAGAGATAACAAGTTGGAAGTTCATGCTGGTATTATGCTTAGTGTGCCATATATTTGGTTTTGTACTTAGTGTTGTACTAGTGAATGTCTAAAAAAACCATACGAAAATTATGTTTCTTTTAAAACTTGAGATTACATAGAAAGTATTTTGCATAGGATATGAGCAGTTATTATTATTATTATTATTATTAGTAGTAGTAGTAGTAGTAGTAGTAGTAGTAGTAGTAGTATTAGTGGTGGTGGTGGTGGTGGTGGTGCAGCCCATGATGATGAGTTAGCGGAACCTTTAGCATGCTGTGAAAATGTTTAGCAGCATTACACATGTCTTTACAATCTGAGTTCAAACTATGCCAAAGTCCTCTCAGCTTTTTATCCCTTTGGGACTAATAAAATAAGTGCCAGTTGAGTGCTGGAGTTGATGTAGTTGACTTTCCCTCTCCTCAAAAATTTCTGGCCCTGTGCCAAAGTTTGAACTCATTATTAAGGCAGCCTAACTAATAATGGCATTTATTCAAAACAGAGATTATAGAATTTGCTTACGAAAACAAACTTACTTGAGTGATGTTTAAATAATTATAACAACTAAGCTAGGCCATGATAGTGTAGCAAGGCAAATCAAGATCCTGTACTGATCAATTAAAACATACAATATGAACTAGGTTAATCAAAATTTGGAATTCTTGGCTTGGTATCATATTCTGAGAAATAAGGTCAGAACAGCCAACAGTTTTGACTGGACCAAATATAGAGGGTATTTATTGAAAAACTATTTTATTTGACTAACATGAACTGTATATCAGAAATTTGAATGGAATAATGAGAAGCTTAGTGTAACTTGGTAAAAGCTTTGTAGAACATCCTCAAGTAACCCTCAGGGGCTAAGCTTCATAATTTCCTCAAGGAATGTTAACTATCACACTGAATAATCTGAGCTGATTGTTCAATACATTATCTTATTTGTGCTTTTAACTCTTAATATCCAAGAGAAAATGTTTCAAGCCAAAAGCTTAATACTGTAATGTTTCTGTTTCAGAAAAGAAATGAATAACAGAAGAAAACATTAGGGTTTTCCACATATTGTTACACCAACGTCGCCTTACTGGTACCTGTACTGGTGGCAATCGTTACCAGCGTTGCCTTACTGGCACCTGTGCTGGTGGCAATCTTTGCCAGCGTTGCCTTACTGGCACCTGTGCTGGTGGCATGTGTAAAAAGATTTGAGCGAGGAGGTTGCCAGTACCGCCTGACTGGCCCCCGTGCTGGTGGCACATAAAAAGCACCCACTACACTCTCGAAGTGGTTGGCGTTAGGAAGGGCATCCAGCTGTAGAAACTCTGCCAAATGAAGACTGGAGCCTGGTACAGCTATCTGGTTCGCCAGCCCTCAGTCAAAATCGTCCCACCCATGCTAGCATGGAAAGCGGACGTTAAACGATGATGATGATGATGATGATGATGATGAGCTCCTCACTTTCTTCAAAATTAATGTAAAATAGGTTAATAAAATCCTTGTTATAACATGGGTTTCATGACTAGCTGTCTGCTGCAGTCCCACGTAGTATTCTGTCTTACAAAATCCCAAAAGGAAGTAGATGAGTATATATCATAAGCAGTGTAGTCAAAACTAAATCTTCATGTTGAAGAAAATAAGGCTGTGCACCTTGTCATAAGAGAACGCTCGTTTAATAATACTTGAAAAAATGCTGGTTTAACAAATCAAGCCCAGTTGTAAGGCAAATTAAACTCATTACAGAGTCTAGCTGTGATATTCGTAGAAATATGTAAATTGTCATTAAGCAGTTCTTGGTACCAATATTTTCACCATTCTGGTTATAAACAACAATATCATAATTATTTTTTTCTGACATATTACACATGATGTATTTCATCTAGAAAGAATAAAGATTAGCATATTTCTGTATTTAGAAGGAAAAACTCTTTTACCAATATCTAATGGATTGTTCTAACATAGAAACACAGACAAAGAATTAAAAAAAAACAAGTACTAAAACACTGAGGATAATATTTATGATAACTCTTTTTGTTTTTTTCTTTCCATTTTACACGAACTGTTTTCCTATTCTTCTATAATGTCATTTCTTAACAGCAAAAGTATTTCAGAAATGTATTAAACTGCAACTAATGGTGTGTCTCCAGCTTATCTTTGGACTTCAGTGGTTTGGGGGAAATATGGAGTTACACTTAAGTACCTCTACTTCTAGGTCCATTATGACTTGCAGTGACTGTACCTTTCAAGAGCCCTTCGTTGTGGGTCAAACAGCAGAAGATGATGCTGTGGCTAAGCTATACATGACTCAGAGGAGACAGCTGGCACCTATGCATGTGGCACACAAGTCCATTAATGTATGAACATGGATGGTAACATGTTAACCAGTCTCCTTGTCGAAGTATTAAAATAAGCCCTGTATCTCACAAATAGGTGTAGATGAGCAGGTATCTATCAGAGTAAGCTATAAAGGTAAAGGCTGAAGGCAATTGGAAAGCACTGCTGTATATTTCCCAAGAAAAATCATAAATCATAAATCTTAAGACTTCTGTGTTGAGATCCATGTAAGCATAACACAGGAAAAGAGAGTTTAATTCTCATCAACGTGATCCCTATAATTTATTTGCTTCTAATCTATTCAGCTCCTTTCTGTGGCTTTAATTATCTCTTTCTTTTGATATATTCTATTTAACA
Source organism: Octopus sinensis (assembly GCF_006345805.1). Classification (NCBI taxonomy): domain Eukaryota; kingdom Metazoa; phylum Mollusca; class Cephalopoda; order Octopoda; family Octopodidae; genus Octopus; species Octopus sinensis. The sequence goes on from NC_043008.1 coordinate 62,539,279, forward strand.
ACTCACATATCTCTTTTAATTCTCAGCTTCCGCTCATATACACCATCTGATCACACTCCCTATATCCTCCATTATATACCTTTACATCTGCCGCATCATCACTCCTACGCCTTGAGTATCATTCCCTCACCTTGCGGTCTATCCTTCCTGAGCAACCTCTCTCACCTTACCTCTCTCCAAACTGATATTTCTCCATCAACCATACCTCCTCTACCTCCATTTCTTATTTCTTTACTGCCCACAAGGAGCTACACAGAGAGGGGACAAACAAGGACAGACAAATGGATTAAGTCGATTATATCGACCCCAGTGTGTAACTGGTATTTATTTAATCGCCCCCCAAAAGGCATGGTTTTAGTGCCAACTTCACAGTGTGTCAAAGACAGACTGTACAAAATGGCATATTGTGCAGAGACTGGCCGATTCATTTAATGCCTCACCTCTTGACCCAGTCTGTGGCTGCCCACAGGTAAGTTAACCACACACCCACTTTTGACAGTCGTTCTAATGAGTTCTTACTCAACCTATTTGACAGCAACTATAGTTTTCAGTCATGAACCAGGTATGGCATATCTTCTCCTGTTGTGGCAGCTTATTTACAGAGCCTTCTTAATCAAATATTTATAATAGCTACACAATTGTCCTTCCAGTGTGTAAACTTTGTTGTTGCATTTTAATTCAAGACCACCATGGAAAATATTTTGTGCTGTGAAATGAAATTCTGTTAATGGTTTTACAAGTGTTGTACTTTCATTATGCTCAATCAGAACCCAACTGAACCACCAGCATCTCATACTTTTCATCCTATGACATCTGTTATCTGTTAATTACACTGTTAACTACACCATCATCTGTTATCTGTTAACTACATCATCATGACATCTGTTAACTACATCATCATGACATCTGTTAATTACACTGCATGACAGTGCCATTGCAGCCCAGTAGTTAATTTATTAATTAGTACTTTATTCTCTTGATCCTGGACGGATGAAAGGGTAAGTTAAAATCCCTCACCAGGATTTCAATACAAAATAAAAATAAGCGCAGGAGTGGCTGTGTGGTAAGTAGGTTGCTTACCAACCACATGGTTCCGGGTTCAGTCCCACTGCATGGCATCTTGGGCAAGTGTCTTCTGCTATAGCCTTGGGCCAACCAATGCCTTGTGAGTGGATTTGGTAGACGGAAACTGAAAGAAGCCTGTCGTATATATGTATATACATATATATATGTATGTGTGTGTATATGTTTGTGTGTCTGTGTTTGTCCCCCTAGCATTGCTTGACAACTGATGCTGGTGTGTTTACGTCCCCTGTTACTTAGCGGTTCAACAAAAGAGACCGATAGAATAAGTACTAGGCTTACAAAGAATAAGTCCTGGGGTCGATTTCCTCGACTAAAGGTGGTGCTCCAGCATGGCCGCAGTCATCTGACTAAAACAAGGAAAAGAGTAAAGAGAGTAAGCAAGAATAAATACTGCATGATTATTTGTCCGATTCTCTCATAAATCTGCCAGTCGAGTGTTCTGCACCAATCCTGTAATTAACTGAATATGTGGCATGTCTGTCATCTTGCTGACGCTAGTTAATGGAAGAAGAAGAATGAGAGATTTCAAAGCTAAAATCGAGCTTGAGAATTCCTTTTTGCTCTTAACACTTGATAAAAACGTTAGCCAGTATAATAAATTCATTTGACATTTTATGGAGATGAATTTGGTTACGTTCTTATGGATAACTAAACTAAATTTGATTTCATTTAGTCTCCTGTCAGTCAAGTTTAAATAGCTAGAGATGTTTACACCATTATCAATACAATGAAATGGTGTGTCTGAATCAGTCATGTTGATGGTTCATAAGACAGAACAGAAGCAGGAATGGAAATAATGGTAATACTGGAAGTCAGTGATTGAAAACGCTTTGATTGAGACATAATGACACAATTTTTGTGAGATGTTTATCTAAGATATAATAAAAGCTGTGATGAGATTTCATTTCATGAATGCATTTGAAAGGTTCAGTTCTATGGTTTTCTATTATTCTGCATTGAAGCATATATGTGTATATATGTATATATATATATATGTATATATATATATATATATATATATATATACATATATATATATATATCATCATCATCATCATCATCGTTTAACGTCCGCTTTCACTGCTAGCATGGGTTCGACGATTTGACTGAGGTCTGGTGAACCAGATGGCTGCACCAGACTCCAATCTGGTCTGGCAGAGTTTCTACAGCTGGATGCCCTTCCTAACGCCAACCACTCTGAGAGTGTAGTGGGTGCTTTTATGTGCCAATATATATATATATATTTATATGTGTGTGTGTGTGTGTTGTGTGTGTGTGTGTGTTTGTGTGTGTGTATATATCTCACGTGATCATCTTTTTTTTCTTTTGGTCTGTTGCACAGACCAGACTCATTCATATCTGTTTCTTCTCCTATCTTTTCTCCTATCAAAAAATTATACAAAATATAGATTAATCACAAACCAGGATAGATATATAGATAGATAGATAGATAGATAGATAGACAGACAGACAGACAGACAGACAGATAGAGATAGATAGATAGATAGATAGATAGATAGATAGATAGATAGATAGATAGATAGATATAGATAGATAGATAGATAGATAGATAGATAGATAGATAGATAGACAGACAGACAGATAGATAGATAGATAGATAGATAGATAGATAGATAGATAGATAGATAGATAGATAGATAGATAGATAGATAGATAGATACACAGACAGACAGACAGATAGATAGATAGATAGATAGATAGATAGATAGATAGATAGATAGGCAGATAAACAGACAGATATGTGTCAATGTATGCATGTATATATATATATATATATATATATAGATAGATCTAGGAATTTGTGTGTCTATATATGTATTTAGAAGAATGGAAAAGAAATAATCTTGAGGTAATTTCAAAAATTTAATTTGTACTCTTCTTTACCTGTTTTCATCACCAATAGCATTATCACCTATATAATTATGACTTAATAGATAGTTGTTCTTAGAATGGTTTTGTAGAATGTGATGCGGAACTCATTTCCACGGGAATATTTTTTGAGATATTATTGAGACTGTTTTTCTTCTCCCAAATATTGTTCTAAACATTTGTTTCAGTCAGTTTTAAACTTTATGCAACAAAGTTTAGAATTGCTTACCATTCCTATCACATTGAAATAATAATATATTGGAATTTAATGACATATTAAAAGATTGAGCTCTTGTAATCTGTGAATATATTTATTCAGTGCATAAGCACTTATTTGCATTAAATCTCTCACTCTCTCTCTCTGTCACTTTCTCTCTTTATATTTATCTATATATTTAGATAAATAAATAGATCTATACATACATACATACATATATATATATATATATATATATATATACACACACACACACACACATATATATATATATATATTCATATATGCACACACATATATGCTTACTATATACATATATGCATGCATACATACACACATACGTATATATACGAATACAAATATCTTTATCTGTAAATATTTATGAACAATCATGGAAATATACCAAGGTAATAAATAAAATCATTTACCATCAATACAGCAATAGAAATAACCTTTGCTATCATTTTTCCTACAATTAACATAACCCTGACATTTTGTCAAATATTTTATCCCCAAATGTTTAGATTTAATAAGATGCAAGCGGAATCCATTGCGTAATTTCTTACGTTGTATTTCTGTTTTATCTTCAGTTATTTTTCTCTGTTGTTCTTCATTGATTTAGTTTGATTTTTCAAATGCTAAATAAATTTCAATGAAAACTACTTTGAAAATTTTAAAAAATAAAACTATTGTTACTGATATTTGAATCTGAATTATTTGTCAAATATAATAAACTCTGACCCAAGCACACATTTACACAACATTAAACCCAAATTGCAACCAATACCACATTTAATCACTGCTTTAATTTCAAATATTGTTCTGTTCTTTAGACTATTTCTTTACTTCTTCAAGAGACAAATTGCTTTATCTTTTCTTATTACCATTTCCTCTTATTGCGCTTGAATAGCACCAATTAAATAAATCGGTAATCAACAATTGATCTTTTAACCTAATAATTTCCTGTCATTCCCAAGTCTGTAATGAATTTTCAATTTCTTTTCTGTAGTATTACAGAGACATACTCTTTCTGAAATTATTCTGTTCTTCTCTTTAAAGTTACATTTGGATCAAAATTTGTTTACATTGGGTTTGTGAATTTTTATATATGTATGTATGTATGTATGTATATATTTGTTTTGTATACTGTTTATTTCAATCATCCTTCCAACGAAAGAATTCTCATAAAGTGCCTGAGATTCTTCACATTGATTCTTAACTTCCACCATCTTCATTTTATCTACAAATCAAGTAATCATCCACATCTCATTGACAAAGCTATAATTTCACAGAATTCTTTTATTTTTTTCCTGCCAAAACACACACACACACACAAAACGGGAAAAAATGTAAGCAGACATTAGAATGATGTAAATGAAGTGATTGATATTGATGATGATGATAATGATCATGACAATGTGGAGGAAGAGGAGGAGGAGGTGGAGGAGGAAGAGGAGGAGCAGCAGGAGGAAGCTGATTGTGTTGGTTATGGTGGAAGTGATGGATACTGTAGTAATGATTGTTGTGTTGTTGCATCGCTGCTTCTTGTTGAAATCAGAAATATATAAAAAACTGAAAGAATTATTTTTCTAAGTTTTAAAGTGTCAGTTGTGTGAAAATATACTTGTTTCAATGAAATTAATGTCTTCAAGCTAACCATATATGGATTGGTAAAATGGAAGACAAAAGCAATATTGGAAGCAGAATGCCAAAATAGAAGTAAAAGATCTGCGTTGTAACTAAATACATACAACAGTCAAACCAGCATATGACCACATGATCTTGTGACTGACCAGGCTACAAGTTGTTGTTGTAAATCGCTGGTCACAATACTTATATTTTTTGCATTGTTTTAGCCCAGTACTGAAAGCAAATACGTCTATGTAAACAATATGATTGAAGATAGAAAACACAGGTAATGTGTGTAATATATATATATTTCAGGATTTCTTGCTCCTTCTTCAGTATTCTATCCAACCCATTAACCATCAACAAACATATTACTTCAATAGCCACTAAGCAGGCCAATATTTCCCCACTGACAAGGGGGCAAGCTGGCAAAAATGTTAGCATGCCTGGCGAAATGCTTAGCGGTGTTTCGTCTGTCTTTACATTCTGAGTTCGATTCTGCTGAGGTCGATTTTGTCTTTCATCCTTTCGGGGTTGATAAATTAAGCACCAGTAGTGTACTGGGGTCAATCTAATCGCCTGATCCCCTCCCCAAAATAATATTGTAGTATTTTCTGAGAGGCCTGATCTGGTCGGTTTGAAAACTGAAGGGATAAAGTAATAAATTAGCATTTCTTAGAAAAATATATACAAAACATATATATTTGTGTGTACACACTTGTGGACTCACACACACACACACACACATATCTACACATGCATACCTGCAAGTACATATAATTACGTCTCTCTCTCTCTCTCTCCAGCAGTCACTATTGATGATGTCTATGGTATAGACAAAATTAGGTCTAGTCTGGTTGATCCTTAAGACAGTCGTTGAGCAGTTACTTCTCCTCTCAGAAAGTGTACGTATTTGCTCTCTTCTTATAGCATTAAGAGTATTTTAACTCCTATTTCTAGCAATGTAGGTGCATCTGCACCCTTAGTGACACTCATTGATAATTTAGTTTTTTCTTTATGGTATCACATTGCTCCTGACTATTTATATTAATTTTTGTACATATATATATGTATTGCTGCTGCTGCTGAGACCCCCTTCTGTTATGATTGACCATTGGATTGCACCTAGAAAGTTACCCTCCCAGGCACAAGTCTCAGCAAGGTTGTTTTTATGGAAGACCAGCAGTCGCCCATGCATACCTATTTCTTTATTACCCACAAGGGGCTAAACATAGAGGGGACAAACAAGGACAGACATAGGTATTAAGTCGATTATATCGACCCCAGTGCGTAACTGGTACTTAATTTATCGACCCCGAAAGGATGAAAGGCAAAGTCGACCTCGGCGAAATTTGAACTCAGAACGTAACGACAGACGAAATACGGCTACGCATTTCGCCCGGCGTGCTAACGTTTCTGCCACCTCCCCTCTCCATGCTACCAGTGTCATCCAAGGGAAAGGCAAAGGCCGATACAGCTTGGTACCAGGATTCAAACTCACAACCTCACGATTGTAAGCTCGACGGTCTAACCACTGAGCCATGCACCTTCACTATCAGATATATAGATATATATTTATGAATGTGTGTATGTTTGGTAATGCTTATAAGTAATCATCTTACCTCTGGCTCTTAAGTTCAAATTGAATAATTGAGCTTTGTCACCAATTGAAAACTGCACTGGTGATAAAACCGTTTGTGATTATGCTCTCCAGGAGCTCCATTGTGATTGACTTCTTGAAAGTGACTCTCACAAACGAGTCCAATTTTAGTTCAAACATGTAATTGAAATGGAATAGGCTGATTGCCAGAGTCTTTCCAAGCATTCACATCAGACAACATGATCTCAAATGGACCTGTGAACAAATAATCTTACCACTGAAAAATATTATTGAGTGAGAAATCATCAGAAGGCAACTAGGCGCAGGAGTGGCTGTGTGGTAAGTAGCTTGCTTACCAACCACATGGTTCCGGGTTCAGTCCCACTATGTGGCACCTTGGGCAAGTGTCTTCTGCTATAGCCTTGGGCCGACCAAAGCCTTGTGAGTGGATTTGGTAGACGGAAACTGAAAGAAGCCTGTCGTATATATGTATATATATATGTATTTGTGTGCATGTTTGTGTGTCTGTGTTTGTCCCCCTAGCATTGCTTGACAACCGATGCTGGTGTGTTTACGTCCCCGTCACTTAGCGGTTCGGCAAAAGAGACCGATAGAATAAGTACTGGGCTTACAAAGAATAAGTCCCGGGGTTGATTTGCTCGACTAAAGGCGGTGCTCCAGCATGGCCGCAGTCAAATGACTGAAACAAGTAAAAGAGTAAAAGAGTAAAGAGAGAGTAGGTATGTTATAGGAAGAGCAACAATGCAATAAAACTGTAGACACAGTTCACAGGCCAAGCATATAAATTATCCAACCTTGAATCTTTTAGAATTACAGCATGAAATTGAATGCTGGTGTTTCAGTTATGTTATTGTGTGATATAAACCCTCAAAAACTTCAAAATGGTGCAAGCCACATAAAAAAATATTATTACCTATATTTTCAAAAAAAAAAAACATTTTGTGAGGAAAATTTCTTGATTGGAATTATTTCTTTCCCAGAATACTTCTGAAACCAATATATTTGTCATTTGAATTTCATAGGCTTCAATATTCTACCAGGCTCAGCTTTGAAATGGCATTAAAATTCTCAAAGACAAACAATGGAATTTGTTATAATAAATCTAGTGACTCCTGGTTTTTCATATGGGTAGTTTATTTTGGAACTTCGAAGTTCAAACTTTGAGTGTCTCTTCATCATTAAAAAATATATCTTCTGTCTTCTTAAAGACATCTCTATAGATTTTCTACAGAAATTATAGCCAGTACTGAAAGTCCCTATATTTTGTAAGCAAATACGCCTATGTAAACAATGGCTGAAGATAGAAAACACAGGTAATGCGTGTATATACATATTTCAGGATTTTTTGCTCCTTCTTCAGTATTCTATCCTATTAACCATCAACAAACATAATACTTCAATAGCAACTATATTTAGCATTGTAACACAATTTTATCAATTATCTTTTTACTTGTTCCAGTTATTATAAAGCAACCAAGCTGGAGCACTGATTTGAAGAGTTAGTCAAAAGAATTGGTCCAGCACAGTTTTTTAAGCCCGGCACTTATTCTATTGGTCTCTTATACCGAACTACAAAATTATGGGGACTTACACAAACCAATACAGTTCTGAAGCAGTGGTGGGAGACAAACCCAAACACAAAGGCACACATAGATATATACATATACATATACTTACCACACAGCCACTCCTACATTATATTGCTATATTGATGTAATATTTATACACCGTTAGTTGTTTTGGTTGTTTTATATTTCACAGAATTTCAGCAGAAATTAATAATGTGAAAGAGAAGTCAAGAGCACCTAGAATCATTGCAATGATTTCCACTGTTTCTCTTTAAGACTTTTCAT
>NC_043008.1:62560074-62585074 GCF_006345805.1 Octopus sinensis
ATATATGTGTGTGTATGTGTATATATATATGTGTGTGTGTATATATATATACATATATATATATGTATGTATATGCATATATATATATATATATATATATATATGGATTGTCTTCTTTTCTCAATCAAACTCTCAGTCTCTACTTATCATTCCCTTTATCTTCGAGTTATCCTTGCTACTTCTCCTCTCCCTGTCTTTCTCTGTCTCTCTCTCTATCTCACATTTTGTCTTTCTGTACCTCTGTGCTTATTCTGTTTCATAGTGCTTTGTTCTCTATCTTCATGTCTAACTTTCTACTGTATTCTCTCTCTCTCTCTTTTATTCCCTGTTTCATTCTCTTGAGATTTATTGCACTCCTTCATCATCATTATATCCTTCACATCTCCCTTTTACTTTCAGTATGCAGCTCTCTTGTTTGATATCTATATATATCTATACTATCAACTTATCTATCTGATTATCTGCTTACTTATTGATATACATTATCTTTCTCTCTCTGTGTATATAAATATATGTACATAAGTCCATACATACACATAGATATGCATGAACACACACACATGGTCATATACACATATATACACATATATATATATATTATGTGTGTATATATTATATATACACGCATGCATGTATATTATATGTGTGTACATAATATATCTATGTATACCACATACACATAGATTTATCTATCTCAGTAGGTTAGTCTTTTCTATTAAAATACTAGCCAATCTATATAGCATTCTCAATATATTTCCAATCTTGTTGAAAGCATCACATGACAAACAGAAATTTTAAATTAATCTTTGAACTTTTGGAATTATATGAACAACTACAGCATCAACAGCAACATCAATACCAACAACAACTGGCAAATCCCTCAACAGAAAGTTTTTTTTGTGAAAATATAACTATTTTTCTACAGAAAGTATCAGGAATAACCATAAAGAATATGGTTATCTTGAGAAATATTCACCATTTTTTTCTTCTTTTAATATATTCTCTGAGTTTTGTTCAATTCAATCTATATTCCCCAGACGCACATTTTATAACCAACTTTTGCAAAAAGCTTTCCATTTCTTCAGAGAATAGACAGACATTTCTTTACAATTTATAACTTCAATTTTGTTTTGTCGTTTTTTTGCTTTGTTTTTGAATTGGTTTTATCTGGAGGAAGGGGCCCATGCTCCTGGTCTTTACAAGCCCTCTGAGACAAGTTATATCAATACACTAAATTTTTCTCCGGAATATCTTTGAGTGAAAAAACCTATTGAATGGTATAATTCTAGAGAGGATACATCATGGGGAGGAAGACCTAGGATTAGTGGTTAACACAGGATTTGGACAAAATATATCTGATCAGAGAAGAACAGATATGTGTGAATCAGAAGTACCTGAGTAGATGTAACTAAAAAACAAATCAGCTTCGAAGAGTTGAGAGCATTAATAATAGGGGTAAAAATAGAAACGCAGAGAATGACTAGAGAGGGCAAACTTAAGCCAGAAGTTGGGAGTATTTTGGTGAATGAATTCATACCAATAATTTCAGTGACCGTTCTTTAGATGTGGCCCAAAATGCTTCTGAGTTTCCTGATTTGAAGCTGATTGAAAATTGCTTATTGAAAATTCTCAGACAATGTGAGGAAAAAGAGTCTAACAACTAGCGAAGCATTGTTTGATGTCATTAAATTGGTTTGGTGAACTGAAATAACTACTGAATTGACTTTTAAACTGGCTGAATAAAAGATTCATTGCATAGATTTTTTTTCTGTTTTTTTTTTTTTTTTCCTGTGGGGCAAAGTGAAAATACACAAAGTATTCAGAAATGATGGTTGAAACTTGTTATTTTTAACTGTGTTGGGTTACTACTACTACTACTACTACTACTACTACTACTACTACTACTACTACTACTACCACTACTACTATCATATGCTCAATAAAACAGTTCTTTCTTCTAAAATGTTGTTTTTCCTGTGAAGTAAACATTCGTGGAGAATTCTGTGGATACAACTTCCACCTCATCTTTACCTCCTCTTCCTCATCATCATCATCATCATTATCATTCACCCTGCCATCACCATCGTTCATTGTTGTTTAAATGCCAACTTTCTCATGCTCGCAAACGAGCAGATGAAATTCAATGATGCAGATTTTCTTATATTCTTCCAGTAACTGACACCTATTTCCATATAAGGTAATATTTCTTTTAGTGGTTTGAACAGAAACAATATATTGGTTGGGCATATATAAACAGACATGTGCATGTGTTCTGCTGCCTGTCTGTATGTGTACATAAAATTTGTGCAACTGTTTACAAATTCCATTCATAAGGCATTGGTCAGGCCCAGGACTACAATACAAGATACTTACTTGTCCAAGGTGTCATTCAGTGAGACTAAACCGAAACTCATATGGTTTGGAAAAACAAGCATCCTAACCATGTAGCAACACACAAGGACACAAACCCTAGTATACATACATCCTCCTCCTACTCCTTCTCATCATCATCAACAACCACTTTCCATGCTGGACAGATTGACATGGGCTGGACAGATTGACAGGCGCTAGCAAACCGAAGGAGTGTACTGAGCTCCATTGTCCTCTTTGGCATTATTTCTACAACTGAAGGCAACGAGCTGGCAAAATTGTTAGCACACCAGGCAAAATACTCAGTGGTATTTCATCTGCCACTATGTTTGGAGTTCAAATTCTGCCAAAGTCGACTTTGCCTTTCATCTTTTGGGGTCGATCAAATTAAGTACCAGTTACGCACTGAGGTTGATGCAATCGACTTAATCCCTTTGTCTGTCCTTGTTTCTCCCCTCTATGTTTAGCTACTTGTGGGCAATAAAGAAAAAGTTATTTCATTTGCTGCTATGTTCTGAGTTCAAATTCCTCCAATGTCGACTTTGCCCTTTGTCCTTTCGGGGTCGATCAAATTAAGTACTAGTGAAACACTGGGGTCTATGTAATCGGTTAGTCTGCTCCCACCAAATTTCAGGCCTTGTGCCTTTAGTAGAAAAGATTATTTCTACAAGTGGATGCTCTTCCTAATGTCAACCACTTTACAGAGTGTACTGGGTGCTTTTTATGTGGCACCACCAACACTGTGTTTACCAAGATATGAGCCCTCAACTAATGGCGTAGGGGGTAGTATTTAAGAGAGTGACATTGAGCAGAGTGATGGAAGGCTAGAATAGGAATAAGGAGACAGAAATAGGTGTCTTGTGGTGTGCAGGAGACACATAGCTACCTCTGTTGGAGAGAGAGATAAGATGGTGAAGATGTGATGGGACGTACACTGAAGTAGCAAGACGTCCTCTTTCTATACACACACACACACACACATGCGCACACACACACGTAATACAATAATGTTTGTTTCAGAAAAAGAATTCACATAAAGAATTTTGCAAGTCAGATACAAAAATGAACTATTCCGATGTTTCTTCCACTTCATACTCAGCAGTGACAGATTCTGTAAAGCAGCAGTGAATATGTCATAATTCTTTACAGAGTGGTTTCTTTACATTCTGAGTTCAAATCCTGTGAAGGCCAACTTTGTTGAATGAATACAGTCAATAAAATATCCACCTATCCAGTATTAAGGGGAATATATTTTACTGTAAGAGTCATGGAAAAATTTCTTGTGTAATCTTGGAGATTTAATTCAAACGTATGCTGTATCATGAGTGAAAAAAAAAAAATCAGTTTATAGATTGTATTAGAAGTTGTTACCTGAATTACAGGTTACTTGGAGAAGATTGGATAGATTAATTAGATCATACCAGAAAAGATTGAGACTCTTTGGAAGAAGTGATGTGGAATTGGAAGGCAGAAAAAAAAAATAATAATAAAAGGAAGCAGACCTATATTGCTGACACATCCAAACTATGCTTACATGGAAAACTAGATGTTAACATTCTCCTCCTTTCTTTCCTCATAACAATATCAATAATAATAATAATAATAATAATAATAATAATAATAATAACAATAATAATAATAATAATAATAATAATGATAATAATAATGATGTTAATCATCCAATGATCAACATCATCATCATCTTTTTGGTGATGATATATTTAACCAAATCAATCTGTGGTTCTCTCAGCAGACAAAACTTGATATATATCATATTGTTGCTTGCTATAAGTACAAATGTATATAAAAATTTAATGAAGAACAAGGGAGAAAAAGAATAGAAAAATAAAAGAAAATAAATAAATAAATAAAAATTCCTATTATTTTTGGCAGAACTTGATTGATTTAAAGTCACAGAAATTTCTTCTTAACTGTAGCTGTCTGAAAACAATTTGTTTGTACTGATTTTAAACATGAGTGTAAATAGATAGTGACTGGACTGTCGTAGCGTTTGATTTTTTTTTTTCCTTTTCTATTTTAATTACGTTTTGGCTTTCTAAGCAAGAAACTTTTTACCATGGAAATGTTCAACAACCTCTTCTTAATTAAAAGATCTGTTCCATGTACATCTACATAGACTGTAACTAACAGACTTATACGGTGGAATTCCAATGTTTCACTTTGATTTAACACAATACTTCACATAGTTGTTTTTATTGTCGTTGTCGTTATCGTTATTATTACTATTATTGTTATTATTGTTATTATTATTATTATTGTTATTATTACTATTATTGTTATTCTTGTTATTATTACTCTTATTGTTATTATTGCTATTATTACTATTATTGTTATTATTACTCTTATTATTACCTTCCCAATCACAGCATTACAGATGCCATTTAGCTCGTGTTATTCATAGTATAGAGTCACTTCCTGTCACTTTAGGTACCTTAGAACCTTCTTATGATCTTCCCTGATATTAATAACCTATTTCTTTAGTACCCACAAGGGGCTAAACACACAGAGGACAAACGGATTAAGTCGATTATATCGACCCCAGTGCGTAACTGGTACTTATTTAATTGACCCCAAAAGGATGAAAGGTGAAGTCGACCTCGGTGGAATTTGAACTCAGAACGCAAAGACAGATGAAATATCGCTAAGTATTTCGCCCGGCATGCTAAATTTTCTGCCAGCTTGCTTTTTGAAGTAGTGTTGTATTGACTTCAATCCCCATCTTCTTCGTCCACCCTTCCAATTTGCTGGTAACTGAACCAAATGACTCAACATTTTCTGCCGTACAATATATAATTTCGATCTGAATCCACAAGTCATATCTACCAGTTTTATGTTTCTTTGTTTTCTTACTTTGTTATCAAAGTCGCTCATCTATCAGCAGACAGGTTCACTTCTTACCTAGGAAGACAATATTAAGTCTAGAATTTTCAGTTGTGCCGAGAGTCAGTATCTTCATTTCACATGACATCTTTGCTTTGTCATTATTCAGAACCTTTAAGGTGGTGAGCTGACAAAATTGTTTGCATGCTGGGCAAAATGCTTAGCAATATTTTGTCTGCCACTACATTATTTTTTATTTATGTGCCCTTTTCAAGCCTAGCCAGGCTCATGAGCCCAGTTTCCCGGTTTCTGTGGTGTATGTGTTCCCCCCAGCTGGACGGGACGCCAGTTCATTGCAGCTTTACTCAAGAAACAGGAAGAAAGAATGAGAGAAAAAGTTGGGATAAAAGAGTACAGCAGGGGTCGCCACCACCCCCTGCCAGAGCCTTGTAGAGCTTTAGGTGTTTTCGCTCAATAAACACACACAACACCCTGTCTGGGAATCAAAACCACGATCCTTCGACCGCGAGTCCGCTGCCCTAACCACTGGGCCATTGCGCCTTCCTGCCATTACATACTGAGTACAAATTGTGCCGAGTTTGATTTTGTCTTTCATCCTTTCGGGGTCGATGTGGTTAATTGTCCCCCTCCCCACAAAAATCCAGGCCTTTTACCTAGAAAGGATTATTCAGAGCCTTTGCAGCTTTGTGTTCTTACTATCTTTCTAAGTGGTCAAAAGTGAGGAGCTGGCAAATTTTCCACTGAAAGGTAGCTACAACAGTGTTATACCACCGCCTTCTGAAGAATTTTTGTATGCATTTTGGGTACTCTTTGTCATATGTGCAACTGTCTCATCATATGTATTGCAGTATCTACATTTTCTATCGATGGTGTCTAGATCAATCACTTTCCTTATGCATCTTTTGCTGCCAGGCTCAGACCTTTGGTTTCTCTCTTCATCCAATCCAATGTTTTGCTGTCACAGTCACTTTCAGTATTCCATTAGAACTGTCCATGCAGGTTTTTTTTTTTTTTATATGCCTGTCTAGCTTTTCTTGATGTAATTCTTCATTTCACATTCTTGCACCAAGTATTGATTCTGCCAGCACTGTTTCCAATAATTGTCCGTTGCTTGTCTCTATATATTCTTTAGAGACCAGTTTATTTCTATACTCACACTAACTTTTCCACCTCGAAGCCCCCTTTCTCCTTTGATCTCTCTCTCTATATATATATAAATATATAGAGCCTCTCTCTCTCTCTCTGTATATATATATGTGTGTGTGTGTGTGTGTGTGTGTGTTTGTATGTGCATGTGTGCATGTATTTATTATTGGTGAAGGCCTGTTTATAGTGTTACCCTGGGTTTATCACCATAAGGAGTATCTTTATGGCATATCATCAGATCCTAAGGCTTGTTGGCCTATGGCCTCTTTAAAGTATGGAGGGGGAAAAGAAATAGATATAAACAATGGGTTTATCTCCTTCTTCTGGTGGTCATTGGCCTGTCATTGGCTTCCAGCTATGCCATCTTCTTCAGCTAGGCCACTTGACAGCTCAGAGGGTAGAAGGTAGGGGGTTATCTCCCACTCTCATTAGCTATCAATTACCAGCCGTGGTGTAAATATTATTGCTAATAACTAATGTTCGTCCTTCGGTTCGAAGATGACCAACAATACTGCTATTATCGTTATTATACACTTCCCAAAACACTAATAAGAATTTCGTGAAATGCAAGCACAGCCCAAATATCTCCGTGTGTGTATATATATATATAATATATATATATATATAATATATATATATATTATATATATATATATATATATATATATATGTATATGTATATATATGTATATATATATATATATATATATATATATATACATAGTTTTTTTTACTTATATATTGATTATTCATATTTATACTTTTTGAGATCTAGTTATGTGTTTTATAAAAATATATTTTATTTGTTATTTATGCTTTGGTTTATGTCTCACTGTTTGAGTTGCATAATAGTGGCTTTAACTCTAATTTATATTTCATATATATATAAGAGTGCAGTGCTTAGTACATTGCCGAACATTTTCTTGTTCCCCAGTCTATTTTTACCAATTCTTCCTTTGTTCATTTGATGATGCCAATGCTATATCTGATGACGGATACTGCTCTGCAGTTTATAGCACTGAAAATGTTCAAAATGTTGAGCTTTGGCTCTTAGAAATTTTCTAATCCCCCAGTAGTATTTGCTCAGTGTTTTGTACTCCAGCATTTTTTCCTTGACATCTTTGGCCTCTAGAATACCAAGAATATTTGTTTTCTCCTTCCAGATTTATTCCTTTCTTTGCTCTGTCATTTAAAAGATTGATTCCATTGCAGTAGTGGTATTTTCCTTCTCCCAACTTGTCTTTACCAAAATCCATTTTAATTTATTCACAGAAAATTCCAGATGTATTCACCAATGAAGCTAATGCTTTTATATTTTGCCATAAAGCTTAATGTTATCCATAAACACTAAATGGTTTATGGTCCCTTTGCCCTTTCTGAAATCACAGCCTGCTTTCTGTTTGCTCAGAGTTGGTGACATGGGTATTAGCGATAATATAAACAACAAGCTGACATACTATCCCTTTGAAAGAAACCATGTTTTATTTCAACCATCACTAAACATATTCCCCAAGATGTTAACTTGAATTTCGTACAGCTTCCAATAACATTTTATCTTTGGATTAATTCTAAAGAGGTCTTGACATTTGATGATCTATGAGCAGGAACCACGTCAAAAGACTTCTTATAATTGATTCACACTCAGCCAATTTATCTTGTCCCCTTTTTCAGTTTATGGTAATCCTTTCTGTATCATAAATTGATCTTCGGGGCCTCTGGATTGCTTTCTGAAGGCTCTTCCTGGTGGTTATATGTCTCTTCAGAAAGTATTCCTATGAATATTTTCTAGATATTTGTCCTTATCTGTCATGATAAATATCATACTCCCTATAGTTAGTCATTCAGGAACAGTCTCTGCTAGCATAACATTTCTGCTAGCGTAACTTATATTCTTATACAAAAAACACTTGTACCCCATCTGGGTCAGATGCCTTCCAGTTGAATAATTTCTTGATCTGTTTCAAGAGAAAGACTGGAACAAGCCTGGCCTGATTTGTTCATCTCTCTGGCTTATCTTTTCTCTGTTCACATTATCCATTCTGTGTTCTCGTGGTTTATCACTCCACACTTTTATGCTCTCCTCTGCATCTATTATTGCTTAATTCCCCCTCTCTATTCCTTCTAAATTTATAAACAATCGTTCTTTTTTTTCCCCTTGAGTGATGTGGGGTGAATGTATTGGAACTGTCTGTTTTGTTGCAATTTTTCTGTCCTTCTTTCACATCTTTTGATCACTGTTTTTACTGCTTTCTCTTGGTTAAGCTCTTTGATTATTACTTTTCACATCGAATGATGTTTCCTTTCTAGTCTTCTATTTTTGTTTTCCTTTTATAGTTACATTCTTTCAAATAGTAAAGTCAACTCTCTTCTAAGGGACTCAATGTGCTCTGAAACTTTGCTTTCATCAGTTTTCCTTCTTGTCTCTGTACTTAGATCGTTTTACATCCAGCTCTCTCAATACAACCTGAGCAAAGATTGTTAGTCATGCTTTTAATGTCTGCAGCATGTATAAAGTAAATGAGTTCATCTACTTCTTTAGATTTCTCTTCATTTTCTTTCTCTCTTTCATCTTAGATATGATTACATTGCAAACACAATTCAACAAATATTCCACTGACATAACTTATCATTTCATTTGAAATAATAATATTCCATTAAAGCAGCAAGTTGGCAGAAACGTTAGTACGCCAGACAAATGCCTAGCGGTATTTCGTCTGCCGCTACGTTCTGATTTCAGATTCTGCCGAGGTCGACTTTGCCTTTCAACCTTTCGGGATCGATTAAATAAGTACCAGTTACGCACTGGGGTCGATGTAATCGACTTAATCAGTTTGTCTGTCCTTGTTTGTCCCCTCTGTGTTTAGTACCTTGTGGGTAGAAAAGAAATAGAAATAGGTATTTCATCTACCATTACGTTCTGAGTTCAAATTTCGCCAAGGTCAACTTTGCCTTTCATCCTTTCAGGGTCGATAAATAAAGTACCAGTTACACACTGGGATCAATCTAATCGACTTAATCCCTTTGTCTGTCCTGTTTGTCCCCTCTATGTTTAGCCCCTTGTGGGCAATAAAGAAATATATTATTTCATTTGAAAACACCTTTAATAATTCCTCAGTTTCTTGATTTACTTTCCCAATGAAAGTGAGACCATAACATTGTGGCCTATGGCAGGGGTGTAACCAGCCCACTTATGCATACCTTTCCTTCATTGGACACTAAACTCTGCTTGCAAAGACCTGTTGAGGTAAGTGAAATCAAAATCAAATTCAATGACTGGCATCTGTGCTAGTGGAGCGCTAAGAGCACCATCTGAACGTGATCGTTGCCAGAGCAACAAAGTGGCTTCTGTGCTGGTGGCACATAAAAAGTACCATTCGAGTGTGATCATTTCTTGCGTCACCTTACTGGCACTTCTGCTGGTGGCACATGAAAAATCATTTGAGCAAGGTCGTTGCCAGTGCTGCTGGACTGGCTCCTGTGCAGGTGGCACATAAAAAGCACCATTTGAGTGTGGCTATTGCCAGTACCACCTGACTGGCTCTCGTGCCGTTGGCACGTAAAAGCACCCACTACACTCTCGGGGTGGTTGGTATTAGGAAGGGCATCCAGCTGTAGAAACTCTGCCAGATCAGATTAGAGTCTGGTGCAGCCATCTAGTTCACCACACCTCAGTCAAATCGTCCAACCCATGCTAGCATGGAAAGCGAACATTAAATAATGAAGATTATGATGATGATGATGATATATATATATATATATATACATATATATATATATAATTATATATATAACATATATATATATATGAGGTAATCAGAGTATGCGACAGAATAACATAAGATTAGATGCGCTTCATCATAGTTTAGCAACCATTATATCAGCCTGTGCTCCTCAGTCGGGGCTACCTGATGGACAGAAGACCGATTCTATGACACTCTACTGCAGACTACCTCGTTGACGAACGACAAAGACCTTCTCTTTGTGGCTGGTGACTTCAATGGTCACGTTGGACGACATGCTGGGGGCTCCACGGCGTACATGGAGGCTATGGCTCTGGTTCCCGCAACGAGGAGGGAACCAGGCTGCTGGAGTTCTGCGATGCAAATAATCTTATGATTTGCAACACTAACTTCAGGAACCTACCAGCCACCTAGTCACCTACCGATCGGGCCCACATACCAGCCAAATTGACTACATCCTTGCCAGGCAAAGGGAGAGATGGCTACTTATAAATGCCAAAACCTTCCCAGGCGAAGAATGCACCCCACAACATAACTGGTAGTTAGTGACTTTAGGATCAGGAGTAGGAGGACAACCAGAAGACGACCAACATGGAGAAGAAGGATCTTGAAGCTTAAGGATCCTGTGAATGGACAGAGATTTAGAGACATGTTACTTGAAGCCTTTGACGAAGTAGAAGGGATAGTGTATCACATGGGGTAGAGGACAACTGACTTTTCTAAGGGACAACCTGCTGAGAGCCACTGACCAGATCTGTGGCTGGTGCAAGTCCCCTCTCGTCCCAAGGTAACGTGGTGGTGGAACAGTGTCGTAGACAGGGCTATTAGAGAAAAGAGACAGACTTGGAAGCACTGGAAGAATGGTGGTAGCAGGGAATTATCAGACTGCTAAAAGGGAAGCTAGGAGACAGGTCTATCTAGCCAGAGGGGAAGCAGATAAAAAAAAATTTGCCAATGTTCTGCGCCGTGAGGACCAAAGACTGGAGGGTTTCGCGTTGCAAGACAGTGTGTGAGAGAGAATTGTGATGTGGTGGGAGAGAAGTGTGTTCGCATGGAAGATGGTTCACTTGCGCTAAACGAGGATGCAAAGAGAGAGGCTTGGAGACGCCACTATGAAAGGTTGCTGAATAAAGAAAATGAATGGGATAAAGAGAGTCTGCCGAACGTTGACCCAACAGAGGGACCAGCTATCAGGGTTGATAGTTCCTTAGTAGCTAAGGCAATTAGAAGCATGAAGACAAGGAAAGCCCAATGCCCATCAGGTATCACTGCAGAGATGCTCAAAATATCTGGTAGTGTCGGCTATAGCCTAGTCACCTGTATAGTTAATCAGGTGATACATGAAGGAGTCATACCCAATGACTGGTGTAGCAGCATAATAGTCAACTGCTACAAAGGTAAAGGTGATGCCCTAGATACAAATAATTACAGAGGTATCAAGCTGTTGGATCAGGTGATGAAGATTACAGAGAGGGTCATAAGCCAACTAATTAGAGAGAGAGTTAGTTTAGATGAGATGCAGTTTGGTTTTGTGCCAGGGAAAAGTACCACTGATGCTATATTCCTGGTAAGGCAGCTGCAGGAGAAATACCTAGCCAAAGATAAGGCCCTGTACCTGGCTTTTGTTGACATGGAGAAAGCCTTCGACAGGGTCCCCCGATCCCTCATATGGTGGTCAATGAGGAAAAAACTAATAGAAGAATGGTTAGTGAGAGCTGTGCAAGCCATGTACAGGACGCTGCTAGTAAGTTGAGGGTTGGAAATGAGTACAGTGAAGAATTCCGGTAGAGGTAGAGGTAGGGGTCCACCAAGGCTCAGTCCTCAGCCCCCTCCTATTTATCATAGTCCTCCAGGCAATAACGGAGGAATTCAAGAGAGGATGCCCCTGGGAGCTCCTCTATGCTGATGACCTTGCTCTAATTGTTGAGTCATTATCAGAACTGGAGAAGAAGTTTCAGGTGTGGAAGCATGGTTTAGAATCGAAGGGCCTTAGAGTCAACCTAGCTAAAACCAAAGTCGTAATAAGTAGGAAGGTAGACAAATCACAAACGCCTTCAGGTAGATGGCCCTGCTCGATCTGTAGAAAAGGTGTAGGTAGAAACTCTATAAGATGCACCAAGTGTAAGCTATGGACACAAGAGGTGCAGCAATGTCATAGGAAGGCTAACTAGGAAGATGGTTTTTGTATGTGGCAGATGCTCGGGAGCATTAACCTCTGAAAATCTGCAGCAAACAACTTCCGTCACTTTCCAGGGGGAAAAACTAGAAGTAGTTGATAGCTTCCGTTATCTTGGTGACCAAGTCAGTAGTGGGGGTGGGTGTGCTGAAAGTGTAACGGCTAGAGTAAGAATAGCCTGGGCAAAGTTTAGGGAGCTCTTACCTCTGTTGGTGACTAAAGGCCTCTCGCTCAGAGTAAAAGGCCGACTGTATGATGCATGTGAACGAACAGCCATGCTACATGGCAGTGAAACATGGGCCGTGACTGCTGAGGACATGCGTAAGCTCACGAGAAATGAAGCTAGTATGCTCCGTTGGATGTGTAATGTCAGTGTTCATAGTCGACAGAGTGTAAGTACCTTGAGAGAAAAGTTGGACCTAAGAGGAATCAGATGTTGTGTGCAAGAGAGACGATTGCGCTGGTATGGTCATGTGGTGAGAATGGATGAAGATAGGTGTGTGAAAGTGCCACACCCTGGCAGTTGAGGGGACCTGTGGAAGAGGTAGACCCAGGAAACCGGGTCGAGGTGGTGGTGGTGAAGCACGACCTTCGAACTCTAGGTCTCACCAAGGAAATGACCAGAGATCGAGACCTATGGAAGTATGCTGTGCGTGAGAAGACCGGCAAGACCAGTGAGAACAATCAAAATCAAATCATATATCAGAAAGCAGGGGTTAAGTGACCCATCTGTTCGTGTCCGCTGTCAGCCTCGTCTGGCACCCGTGCCGGTGATACGTAAAAGCACCATTCGCTCATGGCCGTTTGCCAGCTCTGCTGGCCCGTGTCGGTGGCACGTACGTAAAAGCACCATCTGTTCGTGTTCGTTGCCAGCCTCGCCTGGCCCCGTGCCGTGACACATAAAAGCACCGTCCGTTGGCCAGCTCTGTCTGGCCCCGTGTGGTGGCACGTAAAAGCACCATCCGTCCGTGTCCATTGCCAGCCTAGGCTGGCCCCGTGCGGTGACACGTAAAAGCACCGTCCGCTCGTGGCCGTTTGCCAGCCCTGTCTGGCAACCATGTCAGTGACACGTAAAAGCACCATCCGTTTGCATCCGTTGCCAGCCTCGGCTGGCCCCTGTGCCGGTGACACGTAAAAGCACCATCTGTTCGTGGCCGTTTGCCAGCTCTGTCTGGCCCCATGTCGGTGGCATGTAAAAGCACCATCCATCCGTGTCCATTGCCAGCCTCGGCTGGCCCCCGTGCGGGTGGCACGTTAAAAGCACGTCCGCTCGTGGCCGTGCCAGCTCTGTCTGGCAACCGTGTCAGTGGCAGTAAAAGCACCATCCGTTCGCGTCCGTTGCCAGCCTCGGCTGGCCCCCGTGCCGGTGACACGTAAAAGCACTGTCCGTTCGTGGCCGGTTGCCAGCTCTGTCTGGCCCCGTGTCGGTGGCACGTAAAAGCACCATCCGTTTGTGTCCGTTGCCAGCATCGCCTGGCCCCGTGCCGGTGACACGTAAAAGCACCATCCGTTCGTGGCCGTTCGCCAGCTCTGTCTGGCACCTGTGCAGGTGGCACGTAAAAAAACACCCACTACACTCGCGGAGTGGTTGGCGTTAGGAAGGGCATCCAGCCGTAGAAACACTGCCAGATCTGACTGGGCCTGACGAAGCCTTCCAGCTTCACAGACCCCAGTTGACCCGTCCAATCCATGCTACCATGGAAAACGGACGCTAAACGATGATGATGATGATGATGATATATATATATATATATATATATATATACAAATATGAATTAGAAGTAGCAACTGCATTATAAACATTATCAAACACAGACATTGAGTATGGGTGTTCAATAATACACACGCATATGCATGCACACACACATGCACACATGCGCATACACAATAGGCTTACATATTTATTTCAGTGGCAGTTCCTCTAACAAGACCTAGATCAGCTTGAAACTATAGCAGAAGTTACCCACCTATGGTACCACATAGTAAGATTTAAATCTAAACTTCATGGTTACAGCAGGAATTCCATATCCAAACACTTAACACAGCACCTCAGATGTGTGTGTGTGTGTGTGAGTTTAAAGAGAGTAGCATTCTTTGTAAGCACTTTATACTGAAGATGTGAATGTGTTCAAGTCAAATCACAGTATATGTGTGTGTGTGTGTTTGTATGTGTGAATGTATGTGTAAGTGAGTGTGTATGCATGTATGCATGTATGTATGTGTGTATACATGCATATATGTATAGGTACACACACGTATGTATGTATGTATGTATGTATGTATGTATGTATGCAAAAGTGTCTTGAATATTTTCAGTATTCTATTTTGTACTTTGTCAAACTTTTGTTATTTTCATGTTCAAGTTGTGACCTAATTCCAATACAAAGTGTCAATATATGGCTTACTTTATAATATTGATCTTTTTTGATTTCAAAAATTTCATTGAATAGCATAAAAAAAAAATTAAAATATTTTTGAAATAAGCAGTTTTTTCTTTTAACTCATTAATGATGAACATTGTATTCAGTGGTTTGGGTTCACCCTTCACATATGAATCATAAAAAAAAAAATATCTGCCTTTGAACATTGTGAATTAACACCCTAAAGATAAAATTCAGCTAATAAGCCGCTAGATTAATTTTTACTGCTTAATGGCCATTTGACTCAGACCAATTGATTTATCAAAGTTTGGACTTCTAGCAAACACTTAACTCATTATTCAAGTTTATTTGCCAAGCTGTGTTTTACGCGTGATCTCTTAGTCATTATTATCCTCTTTGTTGCGATCATTTTTTTTTTCCATGATGTGATCATCATCATGATGTCAAAATTTTAGTGTTTTCACAGGATCCATTGGGGCAGATATTTCCTTGTCCAAATGCACTATCTGTCACTTATATTCTACTGTTTACAAGCAAGATAATGCTTTCACATAACCAGAACATGCTTTCAGTGAAAATTGCAAACAGCACCTCTTCTATGACAGTAAAATAAAAATTATTTTTGAGGTAAAGAAAGAAGACACATGCACACATGCACACACACACACACACACACACACACACACACACACACACACACACATATTGGGTTGTCCAGAAAGTTTGTGCCGATTTTTAAAGGAAAGAAAAAGGTCAATAAATACTTGCCATTACATTTTTAATCAACTAAATATGAACCATTTTGTTGCACAATGCGTCTCCATCTTTCTTTTAACTTGAAAATACCCTCTTCCCAAAATTGAGGTGGTTTCATGGCAAAGAATTCATCAAGGTATCTTTTTACATCATCCAAGGAATTGAAATTTTTACCATTAAGTCTATTCTGTAGAGACCTGAATAAGTGGAAATCCGAAAAAGCAATATCTGGAGAATATGGAGGGTGGGGTAACACATCCCAGCTGAGCTGCAGCAATTTTTATCTGGTTCCCAAAGCATCAAGTGCCGAAAATGAACTTTCTTATCTTCCATTTTAAAGGGTTACAGAATTAACACAGGTTATAGGAACATAAATCTTCTTCCACGAAAAGATAGCTTAAAATGTGCTCTAAATGGAGGTGTAGTCAAATCCTATTTTATGGACTCAACCATGTTCTAAAATATGTTGAAATGTAAGCTACTATAAATTGGCACGAACTTTCTGAACAACCCAATATAATGGTACATGAAGCAAAGCTGAGTACAATATAATCATCTTATTTAATACATTCAAGTGTATTTGGACATCATAAGGTGCTTCAGCCAGAAAATAAATATCATTTGTGAGATGTGAAAACATCTTTTCATTGATAGTGGATGATCATAGGACTACTGTGTTTCCGTGACATTCTGTTTCATCAGAAACAAAAACCAGATCTTATAACTCACTGTCCAAAATTATTCTTATTAAAACAGCACTCAAAATGCTTGCTGGTGTACATAATGTTTGATCGAGTTACAATTAAATGAACAATGTTGCTGAAAATTACATTGACTGAAATATATTCAAGTTAAATAATATTTAATATGTTCAAGTGTATTCGGATTTTATACAGCCTTTCACTGGAAAAAAATTTGAAACAAAATTTTCCTACTAAACATGTGTGAAAGTGGATTTTTGGGAGCTGTAAATGACATCATTGAAATATAGGACACATGTATTCCTGTGGCTTACTGCTTCATCGATTGAATTAGCTAAATCTGTTACTCAGAGCCCAATAAGAAGGTGATTATACTTACAGCCATCTTTGGCATGTAGATTTTGAAAATCAAAATCGTTTTTTCTCAAGGATGAACTGTTTCTGAGCCTTTCAAGGCTAAACACACACACATAACCACTTACACTCACATATATGCTGTGTATATATATAAGCTTGAAACAGGATCTTGTACGCGGTTAATCAAAAGTTTTAATTCATTTTCTTTCTTTTGCTAGACTATTATATGGTGTGTTATTCTCAGAGAATTTCTGGTGGTAACAGTGTCATTTGGCGTCTATTTTTCAGTGCGTGGTGAGGCACATAGTGAAACCCTTCTTATAATTATGTATATATACATACATATATATATATATATATATATATATATATATATGAAAGACAGGCTTCTTTTCATTTTTGTTTACAAAATTTACCCTCCAAACCTTTAGTCAGACCAAGGTGCTACCTATTAGAACTTTAACTGAAACTTTGTGTTCCAAAGAGAACTTATGAGCCAGATATGTATGATAATGTTTCTGTCAATTTTCAAAATGTTATTGTGGCACTTAATGCTTTGGATTTTCTACTCATGAATAAATTATAAAGATTGCGTTGATTTTCCTCATAATATTTGGTACCAGGTAATTATCATTAAAACCAGGTTGTTGAGAAAATGCCTTGGGGGTTACTTCTGACAGTTTATATACTGATTTCATATCACATTTGCGTCAAATTTAAGTTTCATTTCTCGAGGCTAGATACAATATATTGGGTTGTCCAGAAAGTTTGTGTCGATTTTTAAAGGAAAGAAAAAGGTCAATAAATACTTGCCATTACATTTTTAATCAACCAAATATGAACCATTTTCTTGCACAGTGCGTCTCCATCTTTCCTTTAACTTGAAAATACCCTCTTCCCAGAATTGAGGTGGTTTCATGGCAAAGAATTCATCAAGGTATCTTTTTACCATTAAGACTATTCTACAGAGACCTGAATAAGTGGAAATCTGAAGGAGCAATATCTGGTGATATGGAGGGTGGGGTAACACATCCCAGCCGAGCTGCAGCAATTTTTGTCTGGTTCCCAAAGCATCAAGTGCCGAAAATGAACTTTCTTATCTTCCATTTTAAAGGGTTACAGAAATAACACAGGTTATAGGAACATAAATCTTCTTCCATGAAAAGATAGCTAAAACTGTGCTCTAAATGGAGGTGTAGTCAAATCTTATTTTATGGACTCAACCATGTTCTAAAATAATTGGAAAAGTAAGCTACTATAAATCGGCATGAACTTTCCGTACAACCCAATAGTATCAACAAAGCACTGGATTAGGTGGTTATTACTAAACGCTTCTACACAAATTTGTTAGCTTTGGACCTGTTTTAGAAACTGTTGTACAAAAAAATTTCGTTGAAATCTCTCTCAATTATCCGGAATGTCAATTGTTTCAGACAAATGAGATAAATATGCCGAGTCGTCAAATTCACTTGTCAACTATGTCTTCAGTTTATTTGTACACATAAGTACAAGGAAATTAAATATTATGTCTCACAATTACTTCAATTACTCTCGTAAATTTTTGTTTGTAAGATGTTTGCCTTGTTACCTACTGACATCTCTGTCACTGAAGTTTGATGACAAATATTGTCAGAAACAAATTACGCTGGCAAAATCTAAAAGACTTAAGTATATAGATAAGGAAATCGATAGAAATATTTTAAATGATGGCTTGTCTAATGAAGTCAGCCAGCATATGCCAAAACTGTTCTTAGTAATTCTAACAAATTTCCTGAAACTCATTGTTTTTGATGTATACTGACAGCATATGGTCCAAGAGTGTATTTACCATATTATAAAAGGTGATGTGGCTAATGCATAGATGGAGAGTCAAAGAGAAGGTGAACATTTTATAGACTCTTAAATCTACCTCCTTTTTCCTTCACCTTATATAATATCAGAATCTTCTGAAAAAAAAATCAATAATAGTTTATATGAAGAATTAAAAGTTTATGCAGAAGAGACATTAAATAGAAACTTTTAATGGAGCGAAAAATCTAATGGATCTCCTAGGAATATGCTTGCTCAAGAAGTGAAAATGAAGAGAGATTAAGAGAGGTTGAGAAATGGTCTAGGAGTGATATTAATGTTGAAACCAATCCCATTCAAATTGCTAAGAAACAGTTAATTCTCCTTTACAAATAATTATGTAGGGCACAGATGTGAAATAAAACCATCTGAGTAGCACTGAAGTGCAGCCTTATTAGGTGAAGTGAGAAACAAGTTAGCAAATTTGAAAGTTGAGGCAACAGATATCCATCAGTTTAAACACCTGGGAATAATTCTTGTAGAAGCTCAAGAAGCACGAATTTTAGAAATGTTTGCTAATAATGGGTTTTTCTCATATTCCACTCCATCATAAGTCGTATGTGTGTGTATAGGTGCATGTGCTTGTGTGCGTGTGTACACACATATATGCATGTATATATATATATGTATATATGTATGCATGTAACTATGTATATACACACACACATACATACACACACACATACATACACACACACATACACACATACACACATACACACACACACACACACACGCACGAATATATACTAGCTTAAGTTGCTTGGAAATTTAAAGAATCTTAAAGGAAATTAATATATTTATTCTGATTAAAATATCAGAAAAATTCTATCAGATGACATGAGTATAACCAAAGTTATTAAAACAAATCCTGAAACTAATCACAGTTTACTTTTGTAGAAATTCTAAATATACAATGTTTTCAGTGTGTCCTTTAACTGGGGTACAAACCAAAAGAGTTTTGGGACTTCCAACTTGCGAACATCCTACCTATAATTGCCAATGAGAGATGCAAGGAGAAGCAAGGTTAAGTCCAACAACCTTGAGAGATTGTCCTTGAGATTTGTTTATGGGCTTAGTAAAACTTAGTTTCACTGGGAACTGGAGCCATTTAAATTCAAAGGGGAGGTCAGATGGGATTAATAGGATCCATGGAATGAAGATATCCTCACTTCTATATTTCCCAGTGATAGTTACTGCCTCTAAGATATGGGCTTGTATCACTTTCACCACCAGTCCGATGCCATTGCATAGTCAAGATGGCTCCAAATTCCTGAGCAGCATGACTGGGGCCCCCTTTTTAAGTGCTAAGTTGCGAGGTGGCATCCCAGATGGCTGTAGAGGGTTCAGGAACTCAGTTGGAAAAACTACAGTTTGGTCCTGATCAATGACATTGTCGATGGATTTGAAAGACTGTTCTTGTCCTGGCAACAGCTGCAAGAGATCCAAACTGACTTTGTTGACAGCATCATTACGTGCCTCACATAGCCATTGACTCTTGCTGAAGTTTTGTGCAATGTTTGGGAACACATGCATTTTGAGATCATTAACAACTGGTACCATCTCACCACAGGGTAGCTTGTGTTGCTGCACTTGGTGGACATAAGGTAGTTTCCGATTCCTTATGTTTAAAAGCTGGCATGAAAACAGTCCGGCAGTTTGATCACCAAATAATTGGGCCCTCATGTTAACTGTCAGGTGCCATTTGGTCACTTACCTCCACAGATAGGATTGCTTGAGCCAAACCTTTAGTTTATCTGCTTTTGTACCTTTTTGGATCACAGGAAGGGTTTGTCTGAAATCCCCAACCCAAATTACAGTGACACCACCCATGAGAATGTCCTTTCCTCTCAAATCTTTTAAGCTATGGTCAACAGCTTCAGGTGCTCTGCAGTGAAACATGGTGCATTCATCCCAGACAATTCAGCATGTCTGCTGCAAGACCTTGGCCTTTGCTGATGTCTTAGAGATGTTGCAAATTGGAATCTCTGTTCAAACTATATTCAAGAGAAGCTTCAAAGTAGAATGAGCTGTTCGACCACCTATCAACAGAGTTGCTGCGAGTCCAGAAGATGCTACCACCAATGCAATGTACCCATCTAGACAGACTTTTGCTAACAAAAGGTTGATCAAAAACATCTTGCCAGTACCCATAGGAGAATCCACAAAGAACAGTCCACCTCTTTTGCTCTTGACTCATTTGAATAATGCAGTTGTAAGCTGTCTGTTGTTCAGTCAAAAGCTTTGGCTCATTCACTGTCACACACTTATCGAGATTGTTGATGTTATAGGATGTCTTCCTTAAAATTTCTTAGTTTGTTCTGTGCTGTGCCCTTATTGGATCTGGCAAGCCATACTCCTGCAAAAGTTTACCTCCAAGCTGAAGGACTTTGTCTTCAAGAAGAAGTAGAGCTTCATTTTTGATGTTCTCAGTCAGCTTGATTTTGAGATCTTGATTTTGCCTCAGCAGTCTGTGAACAATGTCTTCACAGAAAGATTCCTGGTGCTTCTCCCACAGGTGCTGAGGGCTAGAGAAGTCACAAGCTTGAAGCATAATGGTGAAAAGATGTAGCAACTGAAATGCAGAACATGAAACAACTGCCTCATCCAGTGACTATCATCTTCAAGGAAGTCATGGAAATGGTAAGCCTGTCTGTAAGAGTCACAGACATGGCCATTAAAAGTCTTCAGATCTAGGAAACTCTTTGAACCATAGACTGTGCAAAAGGAGCCTCAAGAAATAACACTCAAAGTTGTTGGAATGCACAGTGTAGACCCTTCCCAAAGCTGAATCTCTCTTGATTCCTGGATGCCCTTCAACAGTCTGACCAATGGCACATCTCTTCCATTGTTTAGTGGTCTGTTAGCTTTTTGAAGAATCATGAGAGAAAGTAGCATCGAGTAGCAAAAAAATTGGAAGAGGATGATGGTCTATGGACAGCTGCATGTGTAGCCTCTCAGCACAATGATCTGCAGACTCCATTTGCCAAGCAGTTGCCATCCTTGCTTGGTTTTGTGCTAGCCTCTTTGTATGATGTACTGAGGATTCCATTTACTGAGCAGTTTCAGGGTGCATGACATTGCCTCTAACCATTTCCATTGTCTCATATGTTCATGTACGACTTTTAGACCTTTATGGAGGGTTAAGGGGGTGCTCAGATGGTTGGAAGAGTAGGCAGAGAGGCTTCTCAACACTCCTTCCTCTTTACCCGGTGGGATAATTGAGAAGGGAACAGGGAAGGGTATAGAAGGGGGCTGCAGCCTCCCCTGTAAGAGGGGAGACATCACCCCCTCCCTTTACTGGCAAGTATATAAAGTTAGTTATCAGCATACGATATTTTTTAATCT
Source organism: Octopus sinensis (assembly GCF_006345805.1). Classification (NCBI taxonomy): domain Eukaryota; kingdom Metazoa; phylum Mollusca; class Cephalopoda; order Octopoda; family Octopodidae; genus Octopus; species Octopus sinensis. Next base: position 62,581,760 of record NC_043008.1, read on the forward strand.
CTATCCAAGTATAATTACTCACATCTGATTTAAAACAGAAATATCCAATGTTAATAAGTCAAGTTGCTCCAAGAATATTAAAAATAGGTAAGGTAAGTTATCAGCATATAATATTTTTCAAACCATATCCAAGTATAAATACATCGAATTTAAATGTGAAATATCAAGTGTTAATAAAGCAAGTTATTCCAAAAATAGCCGAAATATATACTGGAGGATTATCAAGATATGATATTTTCTAATTCCTATCCAAGTAGAAATAGTCACATAGGATTTAAATATGAAGTATTGAGTGCCCTCTAGCTAATTTTATTAGGTTCATTCCACGAACAATTATTTGAATAACTCATGTCAATATCTCTAACTTATGTCACGGGAATATTGAACTTTAAAATTTATAAAGTTTATTGTATAAATTGAAAGATATCCTACAGTGTATATTACCTAAAGGACTGAATAAGTGACTTATGTTAATGTAATAAGAGTTTTCACCGGGAACGTGACTGTATGGAAGCCTTTTGTTATTTAGAGACCTTACTCTTTTACTTGTTTCAGTCATTTGACTGTGGCCATGCTGGAGCACCGCCTTTAGTCGAGCAAATTGACCCCAGGACTTATTCTTTGTAAGCCTAGTATTTATTCTATTGGTCTCTTTTGCTGAACCATTAAGTTACAGGGACGTGAACACACCAGCATTGGTTGTCAAGCGATGTTGGGGTGACAAACACAGACACACAAACATATACACACATGCACATATATATATATATATATATAATGGGCTTCTTCCAGTTTCCGTCTACCAAATCCACTCACAAGGCTTTGGCCGGCCCAAGGCTATAGTAGAAGGCACTTGCCCAAGGTGCCATGCAGTGGGACTGAACCCAGAACCATGTAGTTCGTAAGCAAGCTACTTACCACACAGCCACAGCTCATATATAAAAAGAATTTGCATTGTGTGCAATCATAAAATAGGCGGCAAGTCGATTGGTGAGGTTGGGGATGTATGGATTCAACAAGCTAAACAAATGCTGCTGGTTAGTGTCAAGAAACAGATAATTTGACACAGATGTGCACTAATTATCAGTCTCCTTCTTAAAATATTATTGAATTACCCTATAATATTATGTTATTTGTTGACTATATATTAAAAATATTTTCTTAATAATTATTTAAAGACCTCCATTTTACTCTGCTGAATTAATTTCATGATTTTAAAAGTTACAGTTTTTTTCACTTTCATGAAAATTTATGAATAATATTTTTCTCAAACTTTACCATACCATATAAACTCTTATAAAAGTTTTAAGAATAATGATTTCAAATTTTGCCACAAGGCCAGCAAGTTTAAGGGAAGGGTAAGTCGATTACACTGTCCCCAGTGTCAAACTGTTACTTATTTTATTGACTGCAAATGGATGAAAGACAAAGTCAATATTGGTAGAATTTGAACTCAGAACATTATGGATAAAATACTACTAAGAATTTTTCCCAGTGTGCAAATAATTTTCTCAGCTCACTGTCTTAAATGCATTAAGAATATTGATGATAGAAACCATAGCTATTTTATCTCTCTTTCTAGCTTCACTCTTGGAACTCACATCCATTCTTCTATAAGTTGACGCGTAATTTTTTAACTCTTCCACAGCAAATCCTGTTCTGTTCTGGTACATTTTTCCATACTTTAACATTTTATCTCTGACCAATAATCTATCTTTTTATTTATTATTTTTATTTTTATTTGAAGAGGATTTTAGTCTTGCAAGCTGCCTTACTTTCTCTGTTGGTGCCATGACCATAGCATTTGGAACATCCAGCTGTAAATACCAAAGCAAACATTACAGCATAAAGCAGAATCTGTAAGGTGGCGAGCTGGCAGAAACGTTAGCACGCCAGCCAAAATGCTTATCGGTATTTCATCTGCCGCTACGCTCTGAGTTCAAATTACGCCGAGGTCGACTTTGCCTTTCATCCTTTCGGGGTCGATTAAATAAGTACCAGTTATGCCCTGGGGTCGATATAATCGACTTAATCCCTTTGTCTGTCCTTGTTTGTCCCCTCTGTGTTTAGCCTCTTGTGGGTAGTAAAGATATAAGAATCTGTACCTGTGAGATCCCATCCAATCTTCCAAACCACACCAGAATGAAAGATAGACATTACAAGATGATGATGATGAGGATGAGGATGATGACAATGGTGATGACAATGATGATGACGATAACAACAGCAGTGACAATGATGATTAATGATGAAGATAGTATATCAATTGAAATATTATATTAAAAAAACTAAGAGCTAATAACCAAATTTATTGAAACTAATATTTTATTTACAAAATGTTCCATTATACCAGATGCAACTACAACAATAGTTAAATGAGAGAAAAAAGATGCTCTTTTTTTTTTTACTCGAGATATCACAAAAATTGAGATAGTGTTTGCAATGTTTTGTCAATGTTTGGTTAGCTGTAGAAGCATAATTAAACAAGAATTGGTAAAGATAATCAAGTTAGTATAGTATTGCAGAAGTGGATTTGTTTCAAGAAAAGAGTCACATGATTAGGACGCGAGTTGTTTTCAAGAAAATGGTGGCAAGGTGTTAAGTAACATTAGGAATCAAAATATTCAATAAGTCATAAAAATGTTTGCTGTTCAAGATGAACATGATTTGACTCTCAAAGTAGGCAGATTATTATCTATTATTAGTTTCTTTGTTACCTTGTGTATTCTCAATTCAAGAAAATTTTTGATTTTCGCTTATCAGCTACACTATCTCCCTTAGGTGATGCACAAGTGGAGATGTGAAGTTAAGGCTATGTTTTTTTTCTATTCTTTTGTTTTTGTTTCTTTTTTTTCTCTCTCATAAGAGCTATATAATGTAGTTGTGAAATGTAGTCGCACTACCTCAACTAACAAGCCATATACATAAATTGCCTTATTTGCTTTTTCAATAAAATGGTGATAGCATTTAAGTTATAAGAATGATATTGGGTAAGGTAGCCATCAGTTATTCTAACAATCTGTGCCTATGCATTTTTTTTTCTTGCAAAGAGAACATATATGCTTCAAATTTTGACACAAGGCCATCAATTTTCAGGGAAGTGTTAAGTCAATAACATTGCACCCAGTGGTATTTATTTTATTGATCCCAAAAGGATGAAAGACAAAGTCAACCTTACTAGCATTTGAACTTAACATATAAAGTCAGAAGTGTTGCTAAGTACTTTTTCTGGCATACTCTCTTTCTCTTTTCTCTCTTTTACTTGTTTCAGTCATTTGCCTGTGGCCATGCTGAATCACCGCCTTTTAGTCGAGC